>NC_134836.1:71321999-71396777 GCF_004210375.1 Tachypleus tridentatus | reverse complement strand
GATAAGGAAGGATGCTGTGCAACACCACCAATATCAAGCACTATGCAGAATGCCATCCAAACACATACTGTGAAATGGGAAGACTATATGAAGAAATAGAAAGCTGTTACAACATGTGAGAGAGCAGCAGGTCTTATCATCAGACCATCCAAGTGCTACACCTCATATTATGTGCTGGGACTGAAAGATAGTCATGGAAAGAAGGTATTCCAAATACAAGATACACTAGCTCTGACTAAAAGCAACAAGTCAGATCCTTTCTGGAGTTATTTTGATATTACAGGAAATTCATCCCAAACTATGTTGAAATTGGTGCAACATTGACTAACCTGACCAAGAAAGGCTTATCGACAACAAAGTAAAGTAGAAATACGACACCTGGTTGCATTCCAGACTTAAACAAACCATTGACTGTTTAGACTGATGCTTCAGACATTGAAATTGGGAAAGTGCTCTTACAATAATATAGAGATGGACCATTTCAGTAATATATACAAGTAAAAGCTGTTAAGTAGTAAAACTACTCTGTTACTGAATGAGCATGTCTAACCATCATACTTACCATTAAAAAAGTTCCAGAACTACTTGTACAGGAAGGAGTTCATCATCTGGACAGACCATTGCCAGCTGTGTTTGGGTTCCTAGAGTGAAAGGATGAATCAAGCAGTACAAAAGAAAGGCAATACAACATGAGAAAGTGCCCATTAAGAAAAAAATGGACAATCCCACATGTGAACAATAAAGGACAACATTCCCAGATGAAAGAGTAATAAAAAAAGTTGGAAAGGAGGAAAACAAGAAAGAACTGGTCAATAACGTGCTATCAACAGAACTTGACAAGGGGTGTTACAGAACTTCAACAAGACACTGGGAGGGAGAGGGGTAGATGGCAGGGAACACATACAGAAATGAACAGCACAAGCAAGATGGTGTATACAGCCAGACTGTTCGTTATGTGACCATTGGATCAAAGAGCTCAGGTAACCAGATATTCCATAATTTGCAAACAAAGTGAAAAGGATGAGTCAAACAAGGAGTGGAGAGAAAAGGAACAAATATAAGAGTCAGAAACAACCAAAAATTAAGACATTCAGAGAAATTTTTCTTAATTAATAATAGAATGTATCTGAAGAAAGGTAGAAGCAAAATGCAGCCATGTGTCCAGAATAGAAAAGAAACAAAGGCCAAAACTGTGAATGTAGCAAGTTATAGCCCTCATAACATGGCTAGAGACATAAGGAGCAGAGTTATGCCAAAAGTAGAACCTCAAAACAGTGTGTATTGTGATGATGGGATTATTGGAAGGAGATGAAAGGTATCCAAGACATGTACCATTGTAAACTAAAAGTTTACAATTTTTGTATATTAGTTCTGTTCAAGAACAAATCAGGATTTAAACATCCACAGTTTGTATGTTTTACCATCAGTCAAATAAGCAAAAATTATACAAGGACAACATTAAATAATGTTCCTCTTCCTTTTTTTTTTACTAAATCCCTAATAATCTCATTAGATAATAATTTTGTGCCCTACTTGCGGAAAGTAATAACTGATTCCTTGAACTGATCAATTACACTCAACTCATTAGTACCACACCTTTTACAACCCATACAAAAAAGGCACATGCTTACTTCTTAACTTTTTTTCAACCACAACATAATTCTAACGTAGTATCATTTTAAATTTTTCTTTCACTGTGGGTTGTTTTTTTTTCACTAATTTTCAAATTACCCTTAATTTCACATGATAGCCTTCATCTTTTTAACAGTTGTCATTTTTAGTTAAACAATTTATTTATCTTCATTATTTGAACAAAATAAACATACTAGAACATTACTTAATAAATATTTGCAACATCACAATATCTTGCAATTTTCTACCATATTCACTAAATAGTAAACCTGTACAATTTGATGACAATTTTGTTTGGTGAACATATTAAAATTATGTTTACAAAACCTGCACTATAACAAAATCATAATGTGTCTATTAAAAGTAAAATAGTAACTATAAACAAAGCATCAACAAAATAACTTTATTATGCTTTAAACAATCTCAAGTTATTCAACCTCTTTGCTTCATACAATATACATTTCAGTGTATGGGTATATTATTAAACCTGATGATGACAAAACCTTTTCCAAACACTATACATTCCTTATCATGTTAAACTTTTAATAAGATTTGTTATCCATTCAACCCATCTTTAAACTGTATAAACTTACTTACCTTATGCAAAGTTATCATATATTTTCTCTTTGAAGAAAATTTCTATAGCTTTAAAATATAATTTTATACACAAATACATTCAGAATTCACAACAAGGGAACTTTACAAAGCTATAAAAACAACCTGTATTTTAACTTTATCAACACATGATAGTCTAACTGTGTGTTATATCCAAGCATATTTAAACTTTCTCAACAACTGTTCTCATAGCAAGAATAGTTTCTATTTCTTTCTTTTATGAGGGGTCTAATTAGACTTCTGGTAGTTTAATTAATAAGTGTACATCACATTCAATGTTTTTCTTGTTTATAAAACCTATGTGTTACAAGTAATTAGTGATAAAATTAATTAGAAAGTCTATTATTATTAGTTCATGTAGGTTGTAATGAACAATTTAAATTCACATTTTAGTGTTTGCAAACAGTTTGTTTTTAATTCTTTTTTATTTCTTGCATTTTACTTATTTTGGATATCAACAGTACTAAAACATTTGTGAGAAGCATTATAACTTTCAAACAATGAAAAACAGATTTTAAAGTAGGCATATGTTACAAGAGCTACAAGTGTCATAAATATAAGGGCTACAAATTATGTAAGAAATAATAGCCATAAATAGTTATTTCAAAATTTGAGTTGAAATAAAGTTTTTTATTATCATTTAGAGAAAAAGGTATTTTTTTTTATAACTTCATTACCAAAGTGTCTGGTGCATATAGCCTAGTTGCTTTGCACCATAAAATGCCAAGCTAACCTACCAACAATGAAAATGTCTAAACCGCTCCATTGTGCATTATAAATTCGAAAATAACACTTACTTTAGGGAAACCAAATCTCCATAAAGTCTAGAATGCATGCACACTGTTAATTTCTGGAAAAACACAAGGCCTGATAATTTACCAGGAAAACATTCAGTTGATGTTCATATCATTGTATTCTTAAGATAATGGCTGAAGCTACACCTGACTGCTACAGATTCAAAATAAACTAAATTCAAATAAATAATAATAAAGGTAATTAATAGACCAATCAAATAGATATTGAAACCTAATATTTATTTTCATTGCTATTCACTGTTTTCCTAATCAAATTAAGGGAAATGGAGGAGGAGTTGAGACTCCCACAGATAAAAACATTAAATGACACAGATATTACTTTTCAAAAGAAAAAATGAAGAGCTAGAAGGGATAAGGTTTCAACTCCCTTCATCTCTACCTTAAATTAATGCCTATTCAAATATAATATTGAACAACATAATTATTAATCTCTGAAAATGTGTATGAGGTTTACCCTATGGATCCCTTCACTTCACCTGCATTCTCTCATACAGAACTGAAGAACACAGTTATTAAATACTAAAAAATATGAATGACTGGACCACTTGGGCTCCTGCTCTAGATGTGCTCATACTTATACAACTTTAAATAACAGTGATACAATTGTAAAGTAAAACATCACACAGTGTGAGAAAAATCAAAATACAATAAATTTACACATAATTATTTAAATAGCCAGAGTTGACAGTCAATGGTTCAAAATTGGTGCAGTGGTAGATAGCTTCTGTAGCTTTGCAATAACAATGACAGGAATAGTAAATTTAATGGCAATGGAAGTCATAAAGCATCCCCACACCTGCCTCTTAAGTAAGTTTGTACCTAACAAATATTTTGATCACCTGGATATTTGAAATAACAAGAAACATTAATTTCAATTAGGTTATTATTTTCATGACAACTGATTTATTCATAATTTTGATTGATTGCTAAAATAATTATCACAAACACTTATTTTGATTGGTTAAATGAATCAGTTCTTCTGTAAGCAGATGCATGTTAACATCACAAGTTTTACTAATGAAGAAAATTCAACTTAAAATGAAAACATTTTATAACATACAATACGTAAGGCAAGACATGAACTAGTAAATGTTGTTACTAGTATATGGATGCGGGCAGTGTGTATGGGTGAGAAGTTTCACTGATCTCACAGTTCCCACTAAAGTGAATACAAACAAGTTTGATTCATAGTTCACATCCCACAAAGATAGAATACATTTAACTGCAAGAAATGTGAGGTGAAGAACATGTGAACTGCTTGCTCCAAACCTGAAAATGAGAAGGCTAGGCCCAAATGAGGTTGAAAAGAAGAAAACTACCCCAAATGAATGGGTTATTGAGAGGAGTTAAGAATGAATTTCCCCACTGTCATGAGGAATCCTCCCTCTATTGTATCTTGTAGAATCAGTGGAGTGTGGTCTATGGACTGTGAATGAGTAGAAACAAACATAATCTAGTTATTTATAGAGTGAAGAGCACAAATTATCATAGAGCAAAAAAAGAACTGAGGTTTGTCCAAACAAACAGGAAAGTCCTGAAATGGAAAACATGACTTAGAGCAATAAATATCAATGAAGTGGACACGGTGGGGAAGAATATTAAATTGTGGATTATGAAGAGAAAATGGTTAAGCACATAATTAACAATTTTGAAAAATAAGAGTTATATCTTACTAGTAGTAATAATATGCACCTTACAAACAATCTAGGCCTAAACATACCTAGTTAAATTACTAATAATGAACTAACAAAGCCATGAAATTTTCCGAGACCACAAAGCATGTAACATTAATGTACTTGCACAATGATTAAATTTATCTGGTAATAACACAAGTAATAATCAACATCTCATTTATAATTCATTTAAAATAACTTAGATGATAAAGAACATATAAATATCTAATTTACCAAAATCCATACATTAATGACATGAAATACTCAATTCTCCCATGTGTAAATAAGAGTTAAGCCACACAAATGACATCTGAGTCACAACCACTACAGGCATATCAACCAGATTTAAAGTATGGTAAAGTTTATCAACATGTACCGGTCCCCTGGTAGAACTGGTATCAACAGAAACAAAAGTATGAGAAGAGCAATTCTCTCCCAAAGCAAACAACTTGGAAGCATGAAAAGCAGTGGAAAACTAAAACTCTTGAAATGATATTTTATTTGCCCACACCTCTACACCCTCTCACATACAATAATAACAAAGGTGTGATTTTAACTTGATAGAAGTCAAGTACAAAGCAACACAATGGGCTATCTGCGCATTGCCCACCACGGGTTTCTAGCGTTGTAAGTCCGCAGACATTCTGCTGTGCCACCAGGAAGGCTTAAATGTGCGTGCCAGCTAATTCCGTAATTTCCGAAATACCCGTTGATTTCAATACACCCCTTCTGAACGTAGGCATTTGCACATTAGAAAAAAAACAAACTTTTTTTTTTGTTTCTTGTCTAAAATAATTTTCCATGCATTTGTCTTAAGATAATTTGGACATTTCGTACTTGGTCAAAGAATTATTGATGTTGGTTAAATAACATTAAAATATTATAGGTGTTTTGGTTGTGTTGTGCACCACTAGGAGGGTGAGACACTATTTCTTCTTCCAGAACTCTTCTTCCATAACACTGTGCAATCTGCATTATTTTTTGTTTATAAAATATGCAAACATCCACGCTGATTTGCAGTAAATCAAATAAATTGATAATTAAGTAATCAAAATACGTGTTACTATCAAGATAAGGATTATTTTTGTTTGCTTGTTGATAAGCGTAAAAGCTGCACAATTGGCAATCTGTTTCGTGCTCAACACGGGCGTCGCAACCCGTGTTTTCAAGTTGTAAATCCACTGACTCACCATGCTCTCCACCGGGTGGCTTTCTTCATATTAAAGGCACACAGTTGTTTTTTAATCCCAAACATTGTATATTAAAATGTTTTATACACGTAACATAACTGGATTGTTTATATAAATATTTATTTACTTAGTAGTTACATGTCGCCACAGCACTACGTACATATTTCCAGAGGTGAAATATTTATAAAGTCTTTAAGTCATTTTAAACTTATTATTTTGTAACTAGATTATTTGAGTGTCTGAATAAAGTTGTTCTCCTTCGCCAAATTTGTGATTTTGACCAACTATTCAATGTTATAGATTTCTTTTATTTTCTTTAGGTTACTAGATGATGAATAAAGAAGAACTCAAAAAGCCCATAAATATTGGAAACAATATTTGCTAGTACCTTAAACATTGTTATCTCCAAAATCTGGGCTCGGCATGGCCAGGTGGATAAGGCACTCGACTCTTAATCTAAGGAGTCGCGGACTCGAATACCGATTATAATGTGACGGTCAATCCCACTATTTGTTGGTAAAAGAGTTGGCGTTGATGACTAGCTATCTTCTCTCCAGTCTTACACTGCTAAATTAGGGACAGCTAGCACAGATTAGCTCGAGTAGCTTTGTAGTAAATTTGTAGAAGATTCTAAAGTAAAGAATCATCAATTGAAGATATGTGTAATTAAATTCTAGTAACTGCCAGTATTATTGCCAACTGAAATATCTAGAACCTTGTCTAATGATTATAAAGATAGTCATCAAACTTGCTGAGAAATGGCATATATTGTTAGTTTGCAACAGTTAGTATACTATAAAACTCAGAATTGGTAACTGTGATAAACGCTTATTAATCGAAAAAAACTACCTTTATTTGACCAAGAACGTTCATAGATATCGAACACTACAAACCATTCAACTTTAGACAATAGTATTTTTACGAAGACATTAGACATTTTTTGCGGTTAAAAGTCAACTTGTAAACGGCGTGAGTCCAGCGAATAATGGAGTTAGCTAGCTTACTCGTTAAGTGAACTGCATCTAAATCAATTTGAAAGTTATTCTCATGCCAGAAAGAGGACTTAATATTGTTTGTGTGAATGAATCTTGTTGGCAATTATTATAAATTTGATACACATTCACATTAAATTAACTTTGAAAATTAAAATTAAAAGTTCCGGGTATTTGAACTTGTACTACATCGCAAAAAATAAACGCCCCCCAGTAACTCAACGGTATGTCTGCGGACTTAAAACGCTAAAAGCTCGTGGTGGGCAAAGCACAGACAGCTCATTGTAGCTTTGTGCTTAATCAAAAACAACAACGCAAAATAAATCAGAGGCTCGTCAGGTATAAATTATAATACGTACGTATAATTTTGTATGTAAATATATTGAAGTGAACCAATGCCATTAACTTTTTTCTCGCTGCTTTCATTCATATAAGAAAAACTATAAAGACATTTTAGTTTGCGCATGTTGTTTTACCATTTATATTATACTTATGTAAATATATATTGTTTCCATAATCTTTCCAAATTCAGACAAATACTATAAAATTGCTATGATGCAATTGAAGTTAAAATATTAATAACTAAGTCAAACTTTAAAGAGATTGCCATATTTACAGAAATACTATGTACTGTTCATGTTAATATAACACAAATAATATTCAATAAATAGATTTATGTCAGAATGAACATGAATTCGTAAAATCAAAGTATTTTGATGGCTAAAAATTATTATTCCAAAATATTGAGTCTTACATTTACTAAAGGTTTGTTTTGAATTTCGCACAAAGCTACTCGAGAGCTATTTGTGCTAGCCGTCCTAATTTAGCAGTGTAAGACAAGAGTGAAGGCAGCTAGTCATCACCACCCACCGCCAACTCTTGGGCTACTGTTTTACCAACGAATAGTGGGATTGACCGTAACTTATAACGCCCCCACGGCTGGGAGGGCGAGCATGTTTGGCGCGACGCGGGCACGAACCCGCGACCCTAGGATTACGAGTCGCACGCCTTACGCGCTTGGCATGCCAGGCCACTACATTTACTAAGAAAAACAAAGCAATTCTATAAGGATATAAGACGAAACCCTAATTTTCAAAATTTAAAAAACAACATCGATCCCAAAAAATAGAAATAATGGACACTTCATAAAAAAGATATAATGTCAAGTTTCACTGTGTCGGTATTTGGGTATTGATGTTAAATATCCAGGAGAGTCAGGTACATTTGACCTCTTCCTCCCTCCCGAACGATTATAGCGTCTGTCTTTAGGTTTTTTTTTTTTTTTTTAAGCTTTGGACAGAGTAAAGAACAACATCATACTCAGGTCCATTTCAGGGTCAGTCCATGCATGGACGAACAAGAAGTTTTTTTCTTTTATTATTTCTCTTGTGTTTTTCTTCATTTTTTTATTTTATTTTTTGTATTTTCATATATATATATATATTTTTGTATTTTTCTCCTTTTCTTCAAAGAGAGAATGCTACTACTACTTGTAGTAACACGCACACACACAAAAAGAAAGTAATAATAATTATTATTATTCAATAATTGAATAATAATTCAATAAGAGAGAAAAAAATGATTAAAAAAAGAAAAATAACAATTATAATAATAAAAAAGGAACAAGGACTAAGTGTCTAGTGCATAGTGGCCAGCTTGTGTTACATTTCTTAAATATATGTTAAAAGGGGGAGGTATTTAGGACTATTTACATCATGTACGTGATATCTGTCGAGATCACACATTAAGTCATTTTTATGCCAATTCTTATTGAAATATTTTAGAGAATTATGCAAGAGTCTTTCAGATATTGTATCTATGTTTGCATACTTGTGCATGAATGTGGTTGAGGTGCTACGTGGTACTTTATATGCTGAAGTTAGCACTGAATTTTGTATACGTTGAAGTTTCTGTACATGTGTGGGTGCTATGTTAATCCAGGCAGGTGATGCATATTCTATTCTTGGTCTAATGTACGTTTTGTAGATTTTAAGTATGTTGTCTGGTGATGTTCATTGGATTTTACCTGAAAGACTTCTTGCATAGTTTGCTCTTTTCCAGATTCGTATCAGTATATTTTTAATATGTGGTAACCACGTTAATTTTGAATCATAGGTTAGACCTAGAAATTTAGCAGAAGTAGCAGTCAGTAAAAGTGATCCATTCATATAAAGTTTTGGTGGATCTTTTTCAGCTTATTCAGCCTGCTGAATAATATGACTTGGGTTTTGGAATATTGATTTTGATTCTGTATTTCTGGCAGTATTCTTCGATGTTATTTAGGACTGGTTGTAGGTTCGTTGCTGCTATTGACGGAGTGGGGGCACTTTTCCAGACTGCTACATCGTCAGCGAACTGTGATGCATAACCTAAATTTAGGTCCGACAGAGGCATATTACTCACGCACATGATAAATAATATAGCCTAACAACTCCTCCCTGCGGGACTCCTGCTACGGGTGAAAAGGACCCTAAGTGGGCCCCATTTACATTTACTTTAGTATAATGTCAAACAAACAAATACATTAAAATTTTAAAATATATAACTTCACTTTTGTCATCATGGAATTATTCATGTTGGATACATAAGCAAATACCTAATTGGATTACCGAAACGATTTACTAAGAAACACATCGTCATATATACTATAATCATACCAAATCCACGTATTCAGTAAGAAACACATCGTCATATATACTATAATCATACCAAATCCAGGTATTCACTAAGAAACACATCGTCATATATACTATAATCATACCAAATCCAGGTATTCACTGAGAAACACATTCACGTAAATACTGTAATCATACCAAACCCACGTATTCACTCAGAAACACATCGTCATATATACTATAATCATACCAAATCCAGGTATTCACTAAGAAACACATCGTCATGTATACTATAATCATACCATATCCACGTATTCATTAAGAAACACATCGTCATATATACTATAATCATACCAAATCCAGGTATTCACTAAGAAACACATCGTCATATATACTATAATCATACCATATCCACGTATTCACTAAGAAACACATCGTCATATATACTATAATCATACCATATCCAGGTATTCACTAAGAAACACATCGTCATATATACTATAATCATACCAAATCCAGGTATTCACTAAGAAACACATCGTCATATATACTATAATCATACCATATCCGGGTATTCATAAGAAACACATCGTCATATATACTATACTCATACCAAATCCGTATTCACTAAGAAACACATCGTCATATATACTATAATCATACCATATCCAGGTATTCACTAAGCAACACATCGTCATATATACTATAATCATACCATATCCACGTATTGACAAAGAAACACATCGTCTTATATACTATAATCATACCATATCCAGGTATTCACTAAGAAACACATCGTCATATATACTATAATCATACCACATCCAGGTATTCACTAAGAAATACATCGTCATATATACTATAATCATACCATATCCAGGTATTCACAGAAACACATCGTCATATATACTATAATCATACCAAATCCAGGTATTCATAAGAAACACATCGTCATATATACTATAATCATACCAAATCCAGGTATTCACTAAGAAACACATCGTCATATATACTATAATCATACCAAATCCAGGTATTCACTAAGAAACACATCGTCATATATACTATAATCATACCATATCCACGTATTCACTAAGAAACACATCGTCATATATACTATAATCATACCAAATCCAGGTATTCACTAAGAAACACATCGTCATATATACTATAATCATACCAAATCCAGGTATTCACTAAGAAACACATCGTCATATATACTATAATCATACCATATCCAGGTATTCACTAAGAAACACATCGTCATATATACTATAATCATACCAAATCCAGGTATTCACTAAGAAACACATCGTCATATATACTATAATCATACCAAATCAGGTATTCACTAAGAAACACATCGTCATATATACTATAATCATACCATATCCACGTATTCATTAAGAAACACATCGTCATATATACTATAATCATACCAAATCCAGGTATTCACTAAGAAACACATCGTCATATATACTATAATCATACCATATCCACGTATTCACTAAGAAACACATCGTCATATATACTATAATCATACCAAATCCACGTATTCACTAAGAAACACATCGTCATATATACTATAATCATACCATATCCACGTATTCACTAAGAAACACATCGTCATATATACTATAATCATACCATATCCACGTATTCACTAAGAAACACATCGTCATATATACTATAATCATACCATATCCACGTATTCACTAAGAAACACATCGTCATATATACTATAATCATACCAAATCCAGGTATTCACTAAGAAACACATCGTCATATATACTATAATCATACCAAATCCAGGTATTCACTGAGAAACACATTCACGTAAATACTGTAATCATACCAAACCCACGTATTCACTAAGAAACACATCGTCATATATACTATAATCATACCAAATCCAGGTATTCACTAAGAAACACATCGTCATATATACTATAATCATACCATATCCACGTATTCATTAAGAAACATATCGTCATATATGCTATAATCATACCAAATCCAGGTATTCACTAAGAAACACATCGTCATATATACTATAATCATACCATATCCACGTATTCACTAAGAAACACATCGTCATATATACTATAATCATACCATATCCAGGTATTCACTAAGAAACACATCGTCATATATACTATAATCATACCAAATCCAGGTATTCACTAAGAAACACATCGTCATATATACTATAATCATACCATATCCACGTATTCACTAAGAAACACATCGTCATATATACTATAATCATACCAAATCCAGGTATTCACTAAAAACACATCGTCATATATACTATAATCATACCAAATCCAGGTATTCACTAAGAAACACATCGTCATATATACTATAATCATACCATATCCACGTATTCACTAAGAAACACATCGTCATATATACTATAATCATACCAAATCCAGGTATTCACTAAGAAACACATCGTGATATATACTATAATCATACCAAATCCAGGTATTCACTAAGAAACACATCGTCATATATACTATAATCATACCAAATCCAGGTATTCACTAAGAAACACATCGTCATATATACTATAATCATACCATATCCACGTATTCACTAAGAAACACATCGTCATATATACTATAATCATACCAAATCCAGGTATTCACTAAGAAACACATCGTCATATATACTATAATCATACCAAATCCAGGTATTCACTAAGAAACACATCGTCATATATACTATAATCATACCAAATCCAGGTATTCACTAAGAAACACATCGTCATATATACTATAATCATACCAAATCCAGGTATTCACTAAGAAACACATCGTCATATATACTATAATCATACCAAATCCACGTATTCACTAAGAAACACATCGTCATATATACTATAATCATACCATATCCACGTATTCACTAAGAAACACATCGTCATATATACTATAATCATACCATATCCAGGTATTCACTAAGAAACACATCGTCATATATACTATAATCATACCATATCCAGGTATTCACTAAGAAACACATCGTCATATATACTATAATCATACCATATCCACGTATTCACTAAGAAACACATCGTCATATATACTATAATCATACCAAATCCAGGTATTCACTAAGAAACACATCGTCATATATACTATAATCATACCAAATCCAGGTATTCACTAAGAAACACATCGTCATATATACTATAATCATACCATATCCAGGTATTCACTAAGAAACACATCGTCATATATACTATAATCATACCATATCCACGTATTCACTAAGAAACACATCGTGATATATACTATAATCATACCAAATCCACGTATTCACTAAGAAACACATTGTCATATATACTATAATCATACCATATCCACGTATTCATTAAGAAACACATCGTCATATATACTATAATCATACCAAATCCAGGTATTCACTAAGAAACACATCGTCATATATACTATAATCATACCAAATCCACGTATTCACTAAGAAACACATCGTCATATATACTATAATCATACCATATCCACGTATTCATTAAGAAACACATCGTCATATATACTATAATCATACCAAATCCACGTATTCACTAAGAAACACATCGTCATATATCCTATAATCATACCATATCCACGTATTCACTAAGAAACACATCGTCATATATACTATAATCATACGAAATCCACGTATTCACTAAGTAACACATGGTCATATATACTATAATCATACCAAATCCAGGTATTCACTAAGAAACACATCGTCATATATACTATAATCATACCATATCCAGGTATTCACTGAGAAACACATCGTCATATATACTATAATCATACCATATCCACGTATTCACTAAGAAACACATCGTGATATATACTATAATCATACCAAATCCACGTATTCACTAAGAAACACATCGTCATATATACTATAATCATACCATATCCACGTATTCATTAAGAAACACATCGTCATATATACTATAATCATACCAAATCCAGGTATTCACTAAGAAACACATCGTCATATATACTATAATCATACCAAATCCACGTATTCACTAAGAAACACATTCGTCATATATACTATAATCATACCAAACCCACGTATTCACTAAGAAACACATCGTCATATATACTATAATCATACCAAATCCAGGTATTCACTAAGAAACACATCGTCATATATACTATAATCATACCATATCCACGTATTCATTAAGAAACATATCGTCATATATACTATAATCATACCAAATCCAGGTATTCACTGAGAAACACATCGTCATATATACTATAATCATACCAAATCCAGGTATTCACTAAGAAACACATTGTCATATATACTATAATCATACCAAATCCAGGTATTCACTAAGAAACACATCGTCATATATACTATAATCATACCAAATCCAGGTATTCACTAAGAAACACATCGTCATATATACTATAATCATACCATATCCACGTATTCACTAAGAAACACATCGTCATATATACTATAATCATACCAAATCCAGGTATTCACTAAGAAACACATCGTCATATATACTATAATCATACCATATCCACGTATTCATTAAGAAACACATCGTCATATATACTATAATCATACCAAATCCAGGTATTCACTAAAAACACATCGTCATATATACTATAATCATACCATATCCACGTATTCACTAAGAAACACATCGTCATATATACTATAATCATACCAAATCCAGGTATTCACTAAGAAACACATCGTCATATATACTATAATCATACCAAATCCAGGTATTCACTAAGAAACACATCGTCATATATACTATAACCATACTAAATCCAGGTATTCACTAAGAAACACATCGTCATATATACTATAATCATACCAAATCCAGGTATTCACTAAGAAACACATCGTCATATATACTATAATCATACCATATCCACGTATTCACTAAGAAACACATCGTCATATATACTATAATCATACCATATCCAGGTATTCACTAAGAAACACATCGTCATATATACTATAATCATACCATATCCAGGTATTCACTAAGAAACACATCGTCATATATACTATAATCATACCATATCCACGTATTCACTAAGAAACACATCGTCATATATACTATAATCATACCAACTCCAGGTATTCACTAAGAAACACATTGTCATATATACTATAATCATACGAAATACAGGTATTCACTAAGAAACACATCGTCATATATACTATAATCATACCAAATCCAGGTATTCACTAAGAAACACATCGTCATATATACTATAATCATACCATATCCACGTATTCACTAAGAAACACATCGTCATATATACTATAATCATACCATATCCACGTATTCACTAAGAAACACATCGTCATATATACTATAATCATACCATATCCACGTATTCACTAAGAAACACATCGTCATATATACTATAATCATACCATATCCACGTATTCACTAAGAAACACATCGTCATATATACTATAATCATACCACATCCAGGTATTCACTAAGAAACACATCGTCATATATACTATAATCATACCATATCCAGGTATTCACTAAGAAACACATCGTCATATATACTATAATCATACCAAATCCAGGTATTCATAAAGAACCACATCGTGATATATACTATAATCATACCAAATCCAGGTATTCACTAAGAAACACATCGTCATATATACTATAATCATACCAAATCCAGGTATTCACTAAGAAACACATCGTCATATATACTATAATCATACCATATCCACGTATTCACTAAGAAACACATCGTCATATATACTATAATCATACCAAATCCAGGTATTCACTAAGAAACACATCATCATATATACTATAATCATACCATATCCAGGTATTCACTAAGAAACACATCGTCATATATACTATAATCATACCAAATCCAGGTATTCACTAAGAAACACATCGTCATATATACCATAATCATACCAAATCCAAATATTCACTAAGAAACACATTGTCATATATATTATAATCATACCATATCCACGTATTCATTAAGAAACACATCGTCATATATACTATAATCATACCAAATCCAGGTATTCACTAAGAAACACATCGTCATATATCCTATAATCATACCATATCGACGTATTCACTAAGAAACACATCGTCATATATACTATAATCATACCAAATCCAGGTATTCACTAAGAAACACATCGTCATATATACTATAATCATACCATATCCAGGTATTCACTGAGAAACACATCGTCATATATACTATAATCATACCATATCCACGTATTCACTAAGAAACACATCGTGATATATACTATAATCATACCAAATCCACGTATTCACTAAGAAACACATTGTCATATATACTATAATCATACCATATCCACGTATTCATTAAGAAACACATCGTGATATATACTATAATCATACCAAATCCAGGTATTCACTAAGAAATACATCGTGATATATACTATAATCATACCAAATCCAGGTATTCACTAAGAAACACATCGTCATATATACTATAATCATACCATATCCACGTATTCACTAAGAAACACATCGTCATATATACTATAATCATACCAAATCCACGTATTCACTAAGAAACACATTGTCATATATACTATAATCATACCATATCCACGTATTCATTAAGAAACACATCGTCATATATACTATAATCATACCAAATCCACGTATTCACTAAGAAACACATCGTCATATATACTATAATCATACCAACTCCAGGTATTCACTAAGAAACACATCGTCATATATACTATAATCATACCATATCCACGTATTCACTAAGAAACACATCGTCATATATACTATAATCATACCAAATTCAGGTATTCACTAAGAAACACATCGTCATATATACTATAATCATACCAAATCCACGTATTCACTAAGAAACACATCGACATGTATAGTGTAATCATACCAAATCCAGGTATTCACTAAGAAACACATCGACATGTATAGTGTAATCATACCAAATCAATTATTAAAATCAATATTTGTTTTTGTTTCGCTTGAGGCTATTCGAGGGCTATCTGCGCTTGTCGCCCCTAATTTAGTAGTGAAAGAGTGGATGAAAGACAGCTAATCATCACCACCTACCGCTAATTTCTTGCGTTACTCTTTTAGCAACAAATAGCGTGATTGACCGTTACGTTAAAACGCACCCACTGCTAAAATAGCGAGCATGTTTGGTGCGACGAAGATTTTTACTCGCGACCCTTGGATTACGATTCAAGTGGTTTAACCACATGGCCATGCCGGGTGAAAGTCATGAGAAGTACTTGTAGTTACTAAGGGTACTCTGAAACAAGTAACGTTGAGATGCTTGTTTCATATGGAGGATTACTACACAAAATATATTATTCCTTGTAGGATTTTTCTTTTCTAATTAAAATACTTTTTTATTGGTGTTTTAAACAGAAAGTTCTAACGTTCATGATTTTTGGCTTAAAAAGATTACACGTTTGCCAGTGGCGTAGCTAGTGGGGGTGCAAGGGTGTACATCTGTACATAACAACGTTGATTATTCGCTATGAAGTGTCTGCATTTTGACGGCTTCATTTCAGTGTTATGGTATAACCTGACCAAATCACAATCAAATTGTGGCAACACATGACATTGCAACTCCCATTTCTGAGAAACTGGACATTACGTGGTTAAGAGGGGAAAACATTTCATTCTGAAACTCATTCCAAATTATGTAACGTCAATTTGGTGCCTCACCCCCGACGTGGTCTGGTAAAGCCATTTTAACTCCCATTTCAATTATCTGTTATAGCCGTTCGGTTACTCCCGAAGGACAGGGCGGTTAGGCCATGGTAGCATTACGAAAACTGGATCAAGTGATAGACAATTTACCGACTTTCTTCGGTGAAGTATTCGTGTAATGTGCGTTCTGATTACTGATTTACAACATATAATGTTACATTTCACAACGTTTGAACAATGTTACATAACAACGTTGATTATTCGCTATGAAGTGACTGCATTTTGACGATTTCATAACGTTTAGACAACTTAACAGAAAAATGTGACAAATTACGACGTTGTGGCAATGCCACATAGCAACGTCCATTATTCGTCAGGAAATAACGTTGGAATCTGACGTTTTCGCAGCACTCAGACAGCGTTATGGTATAACGTAACCAAATCACAACCAAGTTGTGGCAACACATGACGTTGCAACTCCCATATATGGACACTGGACATTACTTGATAAAGAGGGAAAACATTTCATTCTGAAATTAATTCCTAATTATGTAACATCAATTTAGCGCCCCCCAACCCCGATACTGCGCCCGGGGACAGATGTACACCCTCCCTACCCCGAGCAACGCCACTGGCGAACGAGTAATTTTTTAAGCCAAAGAATTTCAAGAAACGTTAATGATTTATAATATATATACGTAAATGAAAACGAAAAAGACATCTGTAATTAGCATTGGAATCAATTAAATCATTTGGGATTTATATATTTGCTCATTTATAATTTGTGGAACATTTGGAATTGGAATATTCTAACTTAACGGCACCTTAAACACACGTGGAATACCGCGTCCAACTAATTTTGTGTATGCTTTAGTAACTGATATTCTCAGCCTTGAGTCCATCAACCATATAAACTATTAGCCACCATTCCCCAAAATGTCCTTACCCAGAGTTGTCATAAAGGATGTTTTAACCCCGTTAAAAGTGATATGTGAAAAACGTATTTTAGATCTAACATATTATTTAATCCCAGAATCCATCAGTTGGACTTGACAGAAACAAAAGAATTCTTTTGTGAATTTACAATGTGAAATATTCAAGAAACGGAATATCCTCTCCAATTGTATTTATCACATGATAAAAGAAATTTCCGTCTTCAACAAATATCAGATCTAACTTATTGTCTTCATGCCCAACCAAAACTATTATCATCAGTTTTAAAGGATTCTGGCACACCTTAGAATATGTCTGGTACTAGTTTCTCTTTGTTTTAGAATTTCGTGCAAAGCTACACGAGGGCTATCACCGCTATCGGTCCCTAATTTAGCAGTGTAAAATAGAGGGAAGGCAGCTAGTCATCACCACCCACCGCCAACTCTTGGATTACTGGGATTGACTGTAACATTATAACGCCCCACGACTGAAAGGGCGAACATGTTTTGTGCGACGGGGATTCGAACTCGCGAATTACGAGTCGAGCGCCTTAACCCACCTAACCATGCCGGGCCTACTAGCTTCTAATGTTCATGTTTTGTGATATATATTATATAGAGTATTGCATTATCTTCCTTAATACAGTGGTAAGTCTATGGATTTACAACTCTAAAATCAGGGGCTCTAATCCCTCGGTGTAATCAGCATATAATCCAAAGCGGCTTTCTTATAAGAAAACACACACGTATACAGTATTGTGTAGAGGTGATAAGTTTATTTGTTTAGAATTAATCAAAAAGTCACAAAATAGGATATCTGGGTTATCTCCACCCAGAGTATTGAAACATGGTTAATCATTTATATATTATAATTTAGAAGTGTCATCTTCAAATTATAATACACACAACAATATTCAATAAAAGTTATAAGTTTAGGTATAAAAGTATTTTACTTTGTATCGGTTTAAAGTGGTTTTATTCTTGTATTAGAAGGAATTATTAGGTTTATTGTCTGATGATGTTGGACTTTATAGTATTTTGTTGTTGATTTTATCTTGGATCTAGGGTTATTCACAGGGTGATTATCATGTTATTGACTGAGGTTCTCTATTTAATCGTCACCTCAAATCTCCTTCCTAGTCGCTCTGTAATCTAAAAACGTTGAAATGTATATGAATTTCGTAAAAAAAAGTTTTATATCACCCATTTCAGAATGTCTCCTAAATTTATTAGCTTCAAGTGCGTTCCTCAACAACATAAATGCACGAAATAGACTGCTTGCAAGAGTGTTAAAAATACTCACAATTTTAATCCATGTGAGCAGTGTCATTTTTATATAAAAGTGAGGCTTTATTTCCAAATAATCTAAAGTGAACGATTTATTACTTTCAAAAGAACATAAAAACAGATTATCTCAATTTTCACGAGAGGACTTGTCCATGCGGAAATGTGGTATGAGCATTGGTAAACGTATCTACCCCTAATTCCTATAAATATTACCATAAATGCTACACATTCTAAAGACAAATCATAGGAACATTTGTACGTCCATATAGTGGTCAAATTAATCACGACTCCAGTCTCATGAGTGACATTGCCAAATCGAATATGCTACGTGGGTCGATGCAATCTTTAAATATGTTTATATTGACACCGATAGGATACTCTTGGAATATTCACTTTATACCATGAACTAATGCTAGAGATGACCTGCAAGAGATATTTCAGGGAAATTATAAAGAAGAACTCGTGATATTATCCGTACTGTATCAGTGCCAGGCTGTTATTGAAATTCATAGTAATCATACTCTTCAGTTTATAGGTATGAATAAACCATACCAAAACAGTTTTGAATATGCAAACTGGCAACTAATGTGACAATCAATGCGATATGAAGTCGCAGTACAACATAATTTATCAGAACATCTTTATAATACAGTTTAGCATTTCGTAGATATCCTGATATAATTTTTCTTGTTTGTAAGACACCTCAAAATCATATACTGACACATTTTACCAGCGTAGTATTCCCAAAAGAGTCTGTGTTTTTATAACTGACATTAGAATAAATAGTGACACCAGTTTTACAATAAACTTTGCCAAATAAAAATTTTGAAAGGGAAGTATCAAAATAAATGAAACGTATCTCAAGGTGTAACATAATTGATAAAGAGAAAACCTGTGTATGCTTTTATAAAATTCCAAATTTCTGTGATTAGTTTAATGAGTTGATTCAGTTACTAAGTGTATAAACAAATAAAAACCTGCTGTTAAAAACCGTTTTGAAGAACGAGTTTTTTTTTTTTCGCACAAATCTCACAGTGAAAAATCTTATATTCCTATCGGTGACAGTTAATGAACTAAAAAAGATTTAACTTTCCGTTATTTTCTCCACTGTATGTTACAGTAGAAAACCTCACTTGCACTCGAGGATACCGAAGAGATGCTGACAGGTGTTGTGAGTATATATTACCCACAGTAACATTAATACTTTCCATTAAACACAAAAAAGATATAAAACTTTTAATAACATAGAGTTTTGACACAATAAATTCGTTTTTTGATAATAAACTCGATGATAGGACTATAAAAATTAACACTGAGTAAATAAATGCCAAGCTATGTACTTTTAACGGTTTTAGGTCAATGTCCTCCTGGTCACTTTGACAATGGATTCCAAACTAAATGCCTGCCGTGTCCACTAGGGACACATATGGCACATTTTGCTTCTGATGCCTGTATGCCTTGTCCTAGAGATAAAATTACTGATGAAGAAGGAGCCGATACTAAAGATCTTTGTAGAAGTAATGGAGTGAAACGGTTTACGGTTTTCTTTTATTGTTTCTTTAACATTTAAAAATGTTCCTTTTTTGTTGAAACACATTGTAAAAGTAAGACACTTCTTCATTACTTCCATGGTTTATAGTGTATAGAAAAGCTTTCTCAGGAGGTGGCAACAGTTGTTGTAACGATTTAGTATGTTTTGGTAAAATAGTTAATAATTCCATATATTTATATTTACTATTACGTATTATTTCCTCTCTTCTTTGAATGATAACATCACGTAGACATCCTACGTACCTGATATCATAACTAAAGTTCTTATTGAAAAATATATAAACACATATAGACTGTTTTGAACTTAAATTTTGAATTAAGCACAAAGCTAAAAGCACAAACGTATCGAAACCCGGTTTTGTATGTAAGACCACAGACATACCACTGTGCCATTGGGGCTGTTTAGATCCTCTTGAAATTTTAAATATATCTTAAAGTGTCTACTTGGTGATTCTCGTGCACAGTGAGGTATTAATCAGTAGTTTATTTAACATTATGTTTTATGAGAGTAATAATAATTTTACACAAATCTTTCTTTACTGGTAGGGCGCTCGACTCCAAACCTAAAGGTCAAGGGATCAAACCCCGCAACACCAAACATGCTGGCTCTTTCAGTGATAGTGTTAGAAAGTGACGGCCAATCCCTCTATTCCTTTGTAATAGAGTAGCCCAAATGTTGGCCTTGAGCAGTCATAACTAGTTGCCTACTCTCTGGTCTTACACTGCTAAATTAGGGATGGCGAGCGCATATAGTCCTCGTGTAGCTTTACTTGAAATTGAAAAACAAACAAACAAACTTTACTACCAGTGTATTATGGGTTTCTAGTAAGAAGAAAATAGTTGTACAAGTTAGGGAGTTTAATATAACGGTCAATCCCCCTACACGGTTTTAAGATGGGCTCAAACACTCAAACAAATAATATTGAATAACTGTGTTTCCTCTGGTGTATGATTTCAAAATTTGGAACAGCAAGCGCTAGAAGCCATCTCGTAGCTTTCCGCGAAATTGAACAACAAACAAACATATTGGTATGTCTATCATACACCTGTGTGCTTCACGTCATTACTAAGAATACCTAATAATATTTAATTAAAACGCTATGTTTACCAAAACAGCTTCCCGCTTGTTCAGCAGTACGTCTACGGATTTACAGCGCTAAAATCAGGGGTTAGAGTGAACTCGGTGGGATCAGCAGATAGCTCGATGTGGCTCTGTAGGAAGAAAATATCCACACACTCTCAAATCTTTACTTCAGGGTATACTGCATACAGTATTTTGTTTTTAAAATAACAGAAAAGTAAACACGAACTATCTGTGTTTTGCCCACCACGGGTATCAAAACCCAATTTCTAGTGATGTGAGTCCATAAGCATACCGTTGTGCCGTTGGGTGGGGGGTCACAACAAACAAGCAAACAAACAACAAACAAAATTATTAATTAAAAATACGCTTCTTCTTAAATTTGTGGTCCTTTGCATTGATTTGATTAACTATTTTCAGATATAAAAGATTACGGACTCTTGTTTATCCTGTTGTTGTTATTTTGAATTAAGCATAAAGCTACACAATGGGCTATTTGTTCTCTGCCCACCACGGGTATCGAAACTCGGTTTATAGCGTTATAAGTTCGCAGACATTCCGCTGAGCCTACAACCTCCATGAATACCTTGTATTCTGCATTTAGTTGTGGGAATGCTTTGATGCAATCTGATGTTGAAATTACCCAAAGACATTATCCTTCCATCTGAATGACCTTTTTACAGGTTTCATCATCTCATAAGACTTTAAATACTACATGCTCTCATGACCTCGTCCCCTTAGAAATGGTACGTTTCTGAGTGCAATTCCGACAAATTTCATTTTTGTGCAAAGCATTACTTACTTATGTTTATTTTTCCCCATAATCTCAATTATGTAAACAGAAATAAGTGTTGTTTATTTCAAACTGATGTTTAAACATTTGTTTTATATTTATTAGTAAATTTAGCAAAAAATACTCGAATGACATCTGCGCTAACTGTCCCTAATTTTGAATTGATAGATTAGAGGGAAGGCTGTTAGTCAGCCACGACTATTCTTTTACCAACCAAGAGTGGATTTAGTCGTAACATCATAATTTCCCCATGGGTGAATGGTCAAGGTTGTTTGATGACGGGATTCAAATCTTTGGGCCGCAGATTGCGAGTCAAGTGCCCAAACCTTCAGACTTTTCCAGACTTTGTATGCACGACAACAAAAAAAAAAAGAAATAATTTTCTCCACTCAGTCCATACCTGTTAGTCCCTAACAGTGAACTGGAATATATCATGTATATCCACAAAACTATAAACAGTGACTGTCTTTACTCATGTAACGTTGATCGTTTCAATATATTTGGTCAATTATCCAACATGATGCAGAGAAATATAAGTGTTTAGTGGTTAATACACTAAGAACATCAGACCATATGTGAAGTAACAACACGCCAGCTTAATCTGTGTTTCAGTCATAGCAGTCTACCACATCTACTTATTCAGTCTTAGTCATAGCTGTCTACCACGTCAACTTATTCTGTTTCAGTTACAGCTGTTTAAAAGGTCATCTTGCTCTGTGTTTCAGTTACAGCTCTTTACTATGTCAGCTTACTCTATGTTTCAATTCTAGATGTACATAATGACGACAAAACATTCTAATACATTTGAACCTCCTCCTGATGCCATCAAAACAAACATCCAGTGGCATGTTTTAAGTATTACTTGGTAACATTAATATGCATACAATGGCATGTTCTGACCGTCGCCATACTGTAGTCACATTACACATTTATTCCACATGTCAGTTATGACTCGCCTAACTAAAGATACAAACATGTATTCTCGACCAAAAGTGATATAGTCACAGCAAGAATTTTATAATAAAATTACATTCCTTATGTTATTTTCATTTCTTATGGCTAAAATTGTATTTTTTTTTAGATGTAGTTGTGTTATTTGAGCAAATACAATAACTTTGTCTACTAGTGTCAAAGCTTTGAGGCTTCATAAGCCTATGAAAGGTGACAAAACTTCTGTTTAAGTGCAATGTTTTAATCGCATACCTCATAATTGATTTATTTTGGAATTCATCACGGAAGATGTGAACAACAAAAATTGATTTTAAATGTAATTTTCACTCTTATTTTTATCTTATTAAAGTTCTAATTTGAAAGAATGCGAAAAAAATGAACAAAGACGATTTTTAAAAGTCGTTGTGAATTAAATATTTCAGTGCACACTAAATAACACGCAGTGCTCGTAACTACCTGGCAATGGAATATTTCTCTAGTTGCTTTAGAAAAAAGAATTTCAGAATTAAACTGAGGCTAAATTACAAAAAAAAAACTAAACCTAAACGGAAAAACAAGCCGAACAAAAAGTATAAAAACAAACTAAGCCTTAAATACGAAAACAAGAGAAGATCAGTTACTAGGTATAAAAAGATGTAAAATAAGAAAGTAACATATATTCGTATGTGCAATTTATAGAAAACTTACAATCCTTACTATTTTACTGCTGGATTATTCAACATCATCTGAACTGCTACACCTTCATACACCGGATACAGCGACCCCATCTACCACTAAAGGAATCGATCCACTGCACGGGATGAGGTTAGTTATGTATGAGTTTTTATGTTCAGCTTTGGAAACAACGGATAACACACATTTTGCTAACAAATTAAAAATTTTATTTTTGTTTCGTTTAAAAAGTATTTAAACATTTGACTGAATACAAAGGATTTCTTGATTTTTCTGATTTTTCTAGTCTATTTGTTTTGTGTAGATGTGGATGGCTTGACAAATCAAGTCGTTCCTCAGCGTACATCTTTTCTTCTTTCCATCCCAGTGACCTCTGGTGGGTCTTCGACTATAATCTCATTCTTCCTCTTCCGCTGATTCTTCAACCTCAGGGACTTCTGGTCTCTTGTTTGGACTCTGGAATCTAACAGTGTTGTTGTTGATATTGTGTATTTATTTCTTCTGTTAAATTATTGTAAAAACTAATAAAACATTCCTCAAGAAAATTCAATGGCTTTCTCGCACCTTTTTCTCCAGTGAAAATTAATCACATACTGCTAGAATGTCATGTTTTATACGGTAAGCTTCATGGGATATCAAGCTATTGTTGAGATGATTAGCTTAATATAAAGACACAAGGATCCGAAATATTTCAAAACACTGGTTGTAAATAAAATACATATCTCCAAAAGGAGTTACTATTTTCAACACAAAATAAATCATATTTCGTCTGTTAGTAAATAACTGCTGCAAGTATAAAATGACGTTTTATGTTTAATTTTGATATGTTTCTTATTCTACTTAGTATTATAGTCCAGGATTCACTGACCGAATAGAATACAGATATCCTAAGCTCAGTGATTCGGTTCATGAGAAAATTTAGGTTTCAGTTTTCTTTAAGATACAGAATCATTTCCTGAAGCCCCCGCCAATACAGCGGTAAGTCTATGGCTTTATAATGCTAGATTCAAGGGTTACATTACTCTAGGTGAGCTCAGTAAATAACCCAATTTAGCTGTGCTGTAAGAAAAGTACACACACTTCCTGAATGAATTTGTAATTGTTTTGCAAATTAGACTTAAAATGCAACCGCTTTACAATCGATAGAACTATATACAATATACCAAAGATACACAATTATGTCTAGTATAATTGTAATGCATGCACGATATTCATAACGGTTTTAACGCTTTTTGTAGCTCACTATATAATAACCTAAATTCATTTAGGCGTGAATAATACTGAGGAGTTTTAAATAGATGAAAATGAGATCCACAGTGAACTACGTCACAGATTATGTTTTTAATTTTACTTATGGTGAAAATATACGAAATCACAAATAAAATTTTATGATACAGTTAATTTCGCAAAACACAAATAAGCAAATTATAATAAACACTTATTCAGTTACAGAAATCAAAAAATGGCATAAAGATAAATTTGTTATTGAAAATACAGAACAAAAATGAAACACCATCTGGCGAAAAGTAACATGTACTTCTGTTTTATAATATCACAGGTAATTTCAAATAGTAACATTTAACACTTAAAAATAGCTATCTTTACTGAGAGAAAATTTATAAATTTTCAAATAATTTGTATTTTAAAACTTATGTTTTTTGTTCTAATTTTGAAATATTTATTTTACACAAATTATTCACAATTTAGAAGAAAACGACGAATAAATACTTACCTTAACCATTGGGCTACTCTTTTACCAACGAATAGTAGGATCGACCGCAACTTTATAATGCCCCCACTTCTGAAAGGGCGAGCATGCTTGGTGTGATGGAAATTAGAACCCGCGACCCTCAGATTACGAGTCGAATACTTTAACCACACGGCCATACTCTTCAGTAAAGAGTAACATGGTATACATTTATACACGTGATATTTTTACAAAAATATCAACAACTCTAACTTTATTCACTGTCTGAAGTACTTTTCTCTGCGAAGTATTTAGATTTAAATTTATTTTGGCAATTAGTTTTTCCTTGTCAGAATTGCTTGGTTATAATTACGTTTAATTTCTTTCGATCATCAAAAATACTAAACATTTATCATGCTCCACATTTCGGGGTGAAGTACAGGTAAGTACCATGTGTTTTCTGTTCTTTGTATTAAACGGAGATGAGTTTTTCAAAATTGTGTTATTGTTTTTAATATTTTACTACGTGGACACAAAGAGTTGCTCAAATAGGCTCTTCAATCTTCCTTGTTTCGTTGAGTGCACACATGTTGTAAGTGCAGTACTTAGCAAGTAGCCAAGTTTCGTGCAGGGAAGATAACATGTTTTAAAGAGAAATTGAAAGCTGTATTCTCTATCAACGAATCGATCACGGAATAACAATGATAGGCTACCGCGTCCAGGCGCTAGAATCAATTTCCAGTGAACAAGAATCTTTTGTGCTAGGTGCGTTCATGTGCAGATCTGAGCTTGTTTTTAATGCCAATATGTTCTCAAGTATAAAGTCAAGTTTGTCCTTGTAACAGAAAAAAAAAGAATTTATTATAATTAAGAACTTTTCATAATTTTTTTAGTTTCTTACATTTCCTAAAGTTGTAAGTTAATTTGAGCCTTCAGCCACAGTATTGTTTAACTTAACGTGGTTTTCACTTTTCTTTGGTTGAACCATTATTATTTAACAGCATTCTTACATGTTCGACGCACCCAGTTGCCCTTGTATTTTATGTTTTTATTTTGTGATTGTATTTCTGTGAATATACATTTTTATTTCGGTAGTTCTTTAGATCTCATTTGGAGACCTAAGAGATGCTTAGTCACACTCGGTAACCAAGTATATCACACATATATAGTCAGTAGGCCTAACTGACTACTCACTATAATAAAACATTCTATGGAAAAAGCCTTAGGGGTCATAAGAGTGAATATAAAATTTCATTATTCGATTAGACTATGAGTCGGCGGGGGGTTGGTGCGGTTTACTAGGTGCCTTCCCTCGAATCTACCTAGCTTGGAATCGCCAGGTGATTAAGGCACTCGACTCGTAATCCGATGGTCACGGGTTTGAATCCACGTCACACCACAACATCCTCACTCTTTCAGCCGTGGGGTCGTTATAATGTGACGGTCAATCTCTATGTGTTGTTAAAAGAGTAGTCCAAGAGTTAGTAGTCATTACCAAATGACTAGCTACTCTCCCTAGTCTGGAACCTTTATCTAAAGAAACGCTCAGTGAAGGTGTCGTGCTCTTTGGATCTTGCAGATCTTACAGAATGGTGATGACCTGTCACTGGATGAGATTCTTCATCTTCACGTTCATCATTTCTTGGGTGAGACACGTTCAAATTGAGATTACTCTGTTATCTTGATGTCTGATCATCATTCTCTGTATGTTCTTTTCTTGTAGGTTGTTGATCAAGGGCTTCGATGACACAAGAATTATCGTTTTGTTCCTTTCTTGTGTTGATTTGTTTGAATGAAATTGTTTCAGAGGACCTTGTGTTTGACTGGTATCGAGTTCATTCAGGATTCCGATGACGCTAGATATAGATTTCAAAGTTCTCATAAAGACCAAATATTTATAATGTTCTATATACTTAAACATCATAAATGAATCTTATAAGTTTCGAATGTTCTAAATGTTCATTCAATTTTTCTCCCAATAACCACCCTTTCTCTGCAAACAGTGAAAGAATGTAAAGATACAGGATGTTATGAACTAGACCATATGGAACTGTTCCTTTTCTTTTTTATACTACGCATATGAGGTTAAACTAGGTAGTAGATGTTCCCTTCCCCTCAAACACAATTTGTGTTTTACTTCTGCTAGTGCTTAAAAAACAATAAACGCCCTAGCATTCTACATAATGACCCACCACATTCGTGTCCTAGTACTGGGTATTTGTTTTGAGGCTAAAATTCTTTCATTTATGTACTTATCTTATAAAAAAAATGTACAATCCGACATTGTTCACAAGAAATCAATTTTACCCACTGTGATACAGTGAAACAAGACATACAATCAATCATTTTTTATGACAAAGCAGTTGTCCCCCATTGTAGTTCAGTGAAACAACACATACAATCAGATATTGTTGACAACAAAGCAATTGTCCCCATTGTAGTACAGTGAAACAATACATACAATCAGACACTTTTGACAGCAAATGATTTACCTCCATTGCTTGCTTCAGTCTCCACTGGAGTTCTTCATTTTCCATCGATAATCGAGAGTTTGACTTAACTTCTCTCTCAAACAATTCCTTTAGTTGTAGACTTTCACTTCTTAACTGTCTGCAAGTTGAAATATGAAAATCAAACTTAGTCAGACCACAGTTTCTATCTAACGAGTTTCTTGAACAAAGCGAAACAGATCTAGTTTGTTCTTTGTAGAAGTTAATCTTATTTTCATGACATATATTGTCAGAAACAACATCTAACAAGTGATGGATTATAAACCAGGTACAAATTATTTTAGTATAGAACTATTTGTGGCTTGTTAGACAGCCGAAAATACCCAGTTTTGAGCCTATGCTTAAACTAAGGGATTTTCAGTGATGGGACAAATATCATATCTTAATGTATAATGTGCACTTTCAGAGCAAAACCTGTTTTATATTGGTGGTTGTGTTTCATGTTTCTGTAGATATAGTTTTATTAAAAACAAATAACCTCCACATGCATGCATTACATTATTTGATCCTTAAAGATGTGATGTTTAATAGTCTGTAACAACATAACAAGTCTAGATAGTTGTTTGATTCTAATAATGAGCTGTCATGTTTACATGGTTCATAGTAAGAAGTTTATAATCAAATTCATTGGTGGAATAAGTGTCCTATTTCTATACACACTTTTACAAAACACGTTTCGAACTGTGTTATGCTCGATTAAATTATGATTAGTTCTTTTATCAGATTAGACAGTCTTTGACTAGATTAGATGAAATATAGTAATTTGAGTCTATACTATTAACAACTAATAAGGCAAGTTTACGATCTTATGTTTACTCATGAACAACTTAAGTGATTAAGTCATAAATATAGTTAACAGTAATTTTATAGAAGTCACGAGAGTAATCATTAAAATGTCACTATCTGTTGTAATCATTAAAATGTCACTATCTGTTGTAATCATTTAATGTCACTATCTGTTGTAATCATTAAAATGTCACTATCTGTTGTAATCATTAAAATGTCACTATCTGTTGTAATCATTAAAATGTCACTATCTGCTGAGCTGTCGAAATAATTGATCTTAGAACCTGTCTACAGTAAAAGTTGCTGTTGTTTTATTTTAGAATTAATTTGTGATTCCATGTTTAATAAATATTATAGTTTTAAGATTTCTATAATTTACTTTCAGTATTGTCAAATTATAGAAGACTGAATGGAGTCAGAACAGGGTTAAACTATAGTCTAAAAGAGATACTGAAAAAGTAAATTAAAATTATAGAATTATTTGTTTGAAACTAAAAGTAATTCATGGATTACTTAAGACAATTAGCTAACTAGAAACACTCGTTGTTCTAAAAAAACAAAAGTTAAACTCATAATGGACTGAATCACTTCTAATGACACTCTGATGGGATATGTTAAGTCTCATTATGACATTATGTTGGATGAAATAAGTATAAAATAAATCATATTACAGAAGTTAACATTACTGTTTCCTGATCATGTTAAACAATTAGGTACAAAAAAGTAACTTAATCGAAATTGGATATATTCTTAATGATTTATAATTGAAACAAATACACATATTTATGGTTTGTAAAGTAATTCACTTGGTGAAGGAAAATGTAGTTCACTACACAGTTACACTAAATGAATAACAACAGCTGGCACCAGCTTTTTTGTGTCAAGAAGAAAGCAATAACACGTAATATCAAATTAAAATCTTAAAAGGTTCTTATAAATCATTGTTGTTTTAATTTAGTTTTTAACAATAACTGTACAAGCAATAACGATATCAATGCAAATAAACTTGGAATTAAATCAGGAGAATGAGAAGACACTCCTTAATTATGATTGTGTTGTTTGCTGTTTGGTCATACGTTTACAGTTAACCTGTAAACTGGTAATCGTATTTGATCACAACTTCAAATGATTTAGTTCACTTTGGACTTAGCAGTCGTCTAGTTGCTGGAACTCCAATTACCTCTCAGTTCGAACTTTTCATCCAACATAGCTCGTAAATCTTCATTTCTTGCCTTCAGCTTCTCTATCTCTCGTTTTGCAGATGGTAACTTATCTAACTAGTGATTTAATAAAAAAAATAAACTTTAATTTGAAATATAAACAAATAAATTTGTTTACATATTCTATAATGATGTAACAATTCTAAAAGATGGCTCTTTGATCCTAACAATATGATAGTGAGTTTTAACAACAGATATATAGTCTCGAATAATGAAACAAGTCTATACGGTTCACTAATCCTAACAATATGTTGTTTTTATTTGACTATACTTACATAGGTAATGAATCTACATAGCCATTTGATTGTAATGGTTAACTATTTTGTTTAACTATGTTTACATTGTTTATAATATTATTATAATAAGTCTAGATCACTATTTAACCCTAACAATGTGAGACTTTGTTTCTTAACACAATCCAATACTGTAGTATAGCTGTCTATACTTTTTTTTAGATACTTAGAGCCTAAATAAATACTGCAAAAAAATACAATAAAAAGTAAAATAACCTCTTTCTGCATTTCCAGGTTTTCTTTACGAAGGCGATGTATGTCTGCAACCTTGAACTCCAGCACAGTTTGAAGGCTTTCTACTTCTTTCTCAAGATAACATTTCTCATCAAGAATCCTCTGCGAAGAAAGTGTATTCTTTTTATTTCAACACGTATAACAATTAGTATATTTGATGATGTAGTTTTACTCTCACAGATGTGTTTTTATTTTGGACGAGTTAGTAGTGAGTGGCTAAATGGTTCGTTATTGTCAATCCAAAAGTCTACAGTTTGCAGTCAGTTGCTGCAAGATCTCGTTTTATTGTGCCATTGGTGCATTATAAGTTTGATAATTATATGCTTATATTATATTAGAGTAGCCTAGTAATTGACTGTCTTCTATACTTCAAGTTTATCAGTTCAGAGTTGGGGATCACTAGACCAATTAGCCCTTTTGTAGCTTAGTGCAAATATTCATAAAAAATCAAACAAACATTCTTGCTTCTTTTCTCATACATTTATATGTAAGTAATAATATAATCATCCATGAGTTAGTGTATTACACTTCATATTAGTGTGTTTTATTTTTTGTTTTAAACACATTACAACTCACTAATGATATTAACATATCAAACCAGATTAAACATTAAATACAATACCAAAAATTTAAGTGTTTTCTTCAGATAAATCCATTTACTTTATTTGAGTGTTTTTTGTTTGTTGTTTTTTTTGGGTAGGGTTATAAAATTATTAATATGCACAGGTGTTAAAATTATTCCATTATTTAGTGCAGAAAAAAATGAATCTTTTAGTAAACATTAGCTTGTCACATCAGAAAATTTCTAGAATTGTATCTCTTTCATAAAATTACTCCACTAGAGGGCATTAAAATGATCAAATGAAAAAATAATATCATTACTGGGTTGGTGCTTGTTTTTGAATTTCGCATAAAGCTACTCGAGGGCTATCTGTGCCAGCCGTCCCTAATTTAGCAGTGTAAGACTAGAGGGAAGGCAGTTAGTCATCACCACCCACCGACAACTTTTGGGCTACTCTTTTACCAACGAATAGTGGGATTGACCGTCACCTTACAACACCCCTACGGATGAAAAGGCGAGCATGTTTGGCGCGACCGAGATGCGAACCCGCGACCCTCAGATTACGAGTCGCACGCCTTAACACGTTTGGCCATGTCGGGCCGGGTTGGTGTTTGACCAAGTTAAACGACAATGAGTCTCATCTATCACGCTTTTTTGTTAAGACTCAATGGTGATGAAGTTTACCTATTTCTAAAGTCCTGGTTTTGGTTATAAACAATTTTAGTTTATAAAGACAAATACTACATACTGGAGAATGAAATGGAAGTCATTCTTAAAAAAAACCAACAAAAAAACACTTACCAGAACATACAAGTTGATTTTCGAAAATTATATATTCTATTTATGCCATGTTGCTTATAAGATTTTCTTAAAAAAACAAGTTTAAAATAGAAAAGTTAATAATATGGAATATCTTTTATTTGAAGAAAACAGAAAATTAAGCCATAGAAATATTTTTGACATACTTACTTGAAAGTAGGAAAGTTGAAATAATTTTAGTATTGTTTCCACAAAATTGGTAATCAGTTGAAAAAAAAAACACATCCAGATAAAGTGTTGAAAATGAACTTTCTAATTTTATGAACTAAAGTTGTATGTTATCATTATTATTATTGGTTTAATACTGTCGTTGTTTAAATATGTTCTTCTAAGTGCCTATCTCATGTATCAACCTATATTTCCTATTCTACACAATGAGCCAGTTGCGATCTGTCCATCACAGGTGATAAAACCCAATTTTAGTGTTATAAGCCTGCAAAATTATCACTGAACCACTGAGGGCCCTGTTATAGTAGTCAGATACCAGTAGCGGGTCATACCTGTAATTTCATGTTGGTGTCTCCATGCAGACTGCTTTCCATCTGCTTCTGTAGGTCTTGTAGCTGCTGCTTTAAGATCTTTACAGCTTTCTCATTGCTCTCTGAAGCCAGTTGCATCTGCTTTGCAAAGTCTTTCTCTAATTCTATTGAAAAAAAACACAAAGATATTGCAGAACTACTCAACAAACACAGCCATGACAAAAGCCATCTCGATATAAATTTTGTCTTTTGCATTTGCTTTAAACCTTGTACCTAACCATTAACATTATTTGAATATAGCTAATGTTTAATTGATGTTTCATAAATCTAACCAAGCTGTAACAGACAGCAAAACCTTTTCCTCTCCAGTGATATAGTAAGGATTCTATGCTATACAAATGTAAAACTCAGTACTACTAAGATTTTCATTCAAAAGTATGTATTTTAGCTGACACACCTAACAGAAATTAATCATTATTCAGGCCTAACTTCAGATTTTCTCTGGATCTGGAAAGAATGAGTTACGATGTAACTGGTGCTAACTAAACGAACAGTTACTTACAAGAAATATGGCTAACATTAACTGAAGAAATGGTTACTGACAAGTATGGCTGATTTCAAATGAAGGAATGGTTACTGACAACAAATATGGCCAATGTTAACTGAAAGAATGGTTACTGACAAGAAATATGACTAATTTCAAATGAAAGAATGGTTACTGACAACAAATATGACTGATGTCAACTGAAATAATAGTTACTGACAACAAATATGAATGATTTCAATTAAAGGAATGGTTACTGACAACAAATATGACTGATTTCAACTGAAAGAATGGCTACTGACAGCACATATGACTGATGTTAACTGAAGGTATAGTTACTGACAACAAATATGATTGATATCAGCTGAAGGAATGGTTACTCGTAGCTCACTTTTGAAAATACTCTTCATAATTTTGAAATTTACGAATAGACTTTCAACATTTTACCAACAGTCAAAAGTGTCATTAATAATACAAATAATTAATCCTAATATCCAACTTGCCATTATGAGTCATAAATAAAAATTTCTGTGATTTCCGACTAAAAGATTAGGAAGAGAAAGCAAGAACAAAATGAAAACACTTAGAATTCCACTGAGAAAAACTTGCATATATATCTACAAGTGTCAATGAGGTACAATTAATGTACAAATGAAGACAAAAAATACAAAACTTTCAAACAGATGCTAAAGAAAATAATTATAAGTTACGTAAATAATATAAATAATAATAAATAATGGCAAATAATGTAAATAATGATCCTTTAAAAAACCATTAGAAAAATTTCCACACACCATGAAAATTAACCAAGAAAATCAAAAAATAAAACTAAAACTGGAGTAATATCAGAAAACAATATTTAATAATTGGTTTGTTTAGAATTTTGTGCAAAGATACATGAGGGCGCTCTGTGCTAATCATCCCTGATGTAGCAGCGTAGAGAAAAGGTAGCTATTCATCACCACCCACTGCCAACTTTTGGGCAACTCTTTTATCAACGAGAAGTGAGATTGACTGTGATGTTATAATGTCCTCATGGCTAAAGGGCAATTTGAACCCATGACACTCAGATTACGAGTTTAGTGCCTTAACCACTTGGCCATGCCAGGTATAATAATTCATAAAACAAAATATGAAAAGCATTGGAAACCAATGAATGAAAAAAGATTCCACATGTAAACATAAAAACCAATGAATGAAAATAAAGTCAACATAAACACATCAGGAACCTGTGAATGTCAGCAACAGATGTATAAAAGAAACCCCAAAATGGAAACGAAATAAGAATGAAATAATTGGAGCCCAAGAATAATAATAAGTACTTATATATCACAGACATTAAGTAAAATTTACTATTCTTGTGAAATAATCTTAAAATAACAGTCAACAACAACAATAATGCGTTGTTAGATAAGAGAGCAAATCTGCCAAAAAAACCATTTTAGTGCATTTAATAACCACTAGGTGATGTTCTGTGAACTTATTACTCTGCATTATGCTGCCGAACTAGCTAATTAATGTTTTATTCCCAACTGCTGTTAGAAATCTGAAATGTGTTTCGATATTTGGATACATGACTTATTATTTATGTCTTTTAATTTTTGATCTAAAAAGTCTCCATCATAAACATAAATATGTACCAATAAATTAACACAATGACGCATAAAACCTTCCTACCTATACTGATATTTCTATTTTTAAAACGATGCATTAAATATGTTAACCTAATACATTCTTCCTTTTCTATTTATAAGGAGAGTAGAATTTGAAAGGAAAAACAATATTATGAGAGGTAGCTCTGTGGTATTTGATCCTTTAATTCACAAGAACAATACTTTATGAGTTTAATTGCACAGAAGTGTTTAAGTTTGAATATAAACAAAGGTTACCTTCAATTTGAAGATTATGATGTACTTTCAAAGCTGCAACTACTTCAGTGTTCTCGTTCTCGGCATCTCTAACAGACTGAGCATGAGTATTTTTCAGGTCTTCAATCTTCAGGAAAATACGAAATGCAATTCATTAAAACTTCTATCAAGTGTTTTTTTAATCATAAATAATAGGTTTTGTTGCTTGTATTTTAAAACAACAGATGACGCCACTAAAGTTTTATAGTAACCACATTTATCATTTTATTTCGCACAAAGCTACACCAGGGTTATCTGCGCTGGCTGTCCTTACTTTAGTGAAGGCAGCTAGTCTTCACTATCCACCGCTAACTCTTTGGCTACTCTTTTACGAACGAATAGTGGCCTTGTCAGCTGTGGGGCGTTATAAAGTGAATTCCCCACAGCTGACAAGGCGAGCGTGTTTGGTGTGACGGAATTGGAAATCACGACCCTCGGATTACTCGTCGAGAGCCTTTTCACCTGGCCACGCCAGGCCTAACCAATTTTTGAGGATATGTTTACAACTTTAGATCGCGGTTCTTTCATTAAGTCAACTTCATAGGAACTAAAACGATAACACTAAATAAACTCTCAAATATAAATTAAAATCGAGTCACAATTCGTAAGTTCTCTTTGTCTTACAAAATTATTTGTTATCATTGTTAGAATATGGTCTAAAAACAGCTTTTATACCAGGCTAATGCTTTAACTGGTTCAATGCTCCTTCTATATAAATTTAAGTGTTTGAAAGTGAAGACGTAATTGTGGTGTCCAAGTAAAAACTTTTTCATTTGTTCGAACGATTAAATCATATACCGAAAAAACAACAAAATTTTACAAAAATGAATTAAATTGAATAAATTAATAATGGTTTTGATTGGTTTTGAATTTTGTGCAAAGCTACACGAGGGCTATCTGTGACGATTACGTCCTTAATATAGCAGTGTAAGACAAGAGGGAAGGCTGCTAGTCATCATCGTCCACCGACAACTCTTGAGCTACTCTTTTAACAACGAATAGTGACATTAATCGTAACATTATAACGCTCACATGGTTGAAAGAGAGAGGATGTTTGGTGTGACGGGAATTAAAAACGAAGAACAGACACAAGTTACATCTATCAAACCTACTTCATGATCTTAAGCGTAAATAATGAAACCAACTTCGTTAAATTAAGCCTAAATACTCAAACTGGTGTTCTACAAATGTTTTTAGATTAACATCTGTTGTGTTCGACCAGTGAAGTATCAAAAGAAAATTTAAGAAAACGAATAAGTTTAAGAATTTCATTTTGATTGGTAACGAGAAATCAGTAACTTTGAAAGTGTTATTAAACTCACCTCTTTGTCATACTCAGCTCGTAATTTTCTAAATTCTTCATGGTGGTTAAAGTCCACTAAAATAAATAATAGTTGTTGCTGTTGACACACATTTTACTTCAACTGAAATATAGTGACTTAAAGTATCTGTAATTCCATTTACTCTAAGATATTAAGCTTACAAGATTTATAATAACGAAAACAGAAGAAGCAAATAGATCTATACTAACCACAACTAATTCTTGGATAATTCTTTCACCAACGGATAGTGCAATTGATTGTCTCTTTATATCGAACACACAGTTCAAAGAACAAGCATGTTCGATGATTTAGATTTGAACCAGCGGCTCACAGTTTGTGAGTCAATGGGCAGAGAAGAGATAATCCATTGTGCGATCTTTTGTTTCATTTTGTTAGCTCTAACTCTCCTAAAATATACTATAAACTCAAAATCTAAATGTTCTATCCATCTAAATGTTCGTAACAGACATTAGATTTATCTTATACTGAGAATGACTGTAATGTGACTATTTCGAAGAAAACTTACACGTTTCGGTCTCTTCTTTGTGCGTTGTTGTCAGCTTCGAATCCGGTTCTTGTATTTCCTCCGCACGGTTTCGCCTCAGTTGTTCTAATTGCGTTCCGCAATCGCCTAGATAAAAGAACAGTGTCTTTGATAGCTCTATATTTTCAAATTCTTATCGTTTTGCGATTTTTATAATCTAGTCCAACGTTTCGCATACTGTCGGGCGCGAGCAGATAGGGTAGTGTCAATAGTGTAAGAATGCAAAATGAAGTTTTTTATTATTTTTAATTAATAGAAATAATAAGAAAGTACAAAAACAGACAAATTTAATGTACATGCCTCGTCTCTTATTTCAGTCACAGTGGGGGAGGGAAGCAAAAGAAACTATATTTATTAAAGCAGGTTTGCTTGGTTTTGATATTTTCGCAACGCTACACGAGGGCTTTCTGCGCTAGTCATCCCTAATTCAGCAGTGTAAGACTAGAGAGATGGCAACTAGTCATCACCACCCACAGCCAAGTCTTGGGTTACTCTTTTACCAACGAATGGTGGGATTGAACATCAATTTATAACGCCCCTATGGCTAAAATGGCAGGCATGTTTGATGTGACGGGGATTCGAACCCGCGACCCTCATATTACGAGTCGAGCTCCCTCACCACCTGTTCATATTATTGAACATATACACACGTCAAACTCTTATCCTATACATTCCGGAAACTAAATTTAAAATCTGTACACTCTGGCGACTAAAATCAAGATCTCTGTACTTTTAAAAGATCTGAATTTGTAATATCCAGAAATGTAGAGTATAATAGTATTTGCAACACGTGAATAACATAAATCATGATATAATGGGCTTGAGGTAGGGCATGTCAGTGGCGTCTGCAGTGGAGGGGTCAAGAAGGGCATTTCCTCCCTGGAACATTAGAAACACAATTCTTTCTTTCTTCATTCAGCATATTTACATGAGTTTCTATTCATTTCACAATATCACCGCACCCTGGATAAATTTCTGCGGGCGTCTTTGAAGCGGGTGCTTCAGTTTCGTAATAATAACTTCATACAACGAAAATATTTAACCAACATACTTTGCTGAGCTCTCCATTCCAATAAAGTGCTTGAGTGGGACAACGCATCCAACTGAAAATAACAAAAATGACAACGATTAACAATTAACAAGCATGTAAATAATAAATAATTAAGAAATTATTACAAAAATAATAACACATGTTAAATAATGTCACACGAATTCAAAAGTATAGAATTCACGGTACCTAATCTATTTCTTTTTTTATGGGGAGAGGTAATTTTTCGAATAGAACAGGTGAGAAATTTTATTATGCATTAAGCTAAGTTTTCAAACATAAAAAACGAATAAACACTTGAATAATGGAAATTATTATTGTTGAATTATATTGCTAGTTTTGTTGCAACTCTTATCTACATCAAATAAAAATCTTACTGCTGGCTACATTCAACGAAACGACGGTTAATTGGCCAGTACACAGTTAACGAATAACTTTGACAGTGCTGTTGTTCGTTAGGTTTCAAGATTTGCACAAACATTAAAAAATACCATATATCAAATTCAAATAATGCAATATACCGTTTCAGGTATGTATAAGTGCAAAGTTTTTCTACTCAATTTAAAAGTATTCCCTTTAACTTATAGATATATTGATGATTTAATTATTATTAGTATTTATTTCCTTTAATTCGTAAGTTCTTACAATTTCTGTTTACTAGTGGAACCTCAGCAACAATGGTAAGTTTCTTTAAGCACATTATTATAAATGTTGTCATTTAAGCTTTACTGGTAAAGCCTCAGTAACAATGGTAAGTTTCTTTAAGCACATTACGAGAAACGTTTGTAATTGTTGGCATTTGAGCACTGTTTACTGGTGGAGCCTTAGCAACAATGGTAAGTTTCTTTAAACACATTATTATAAATATTGTCATTTAAGCACTGTTTACTGGTGGAGCCTCGGTAACAATGGTGAGTTTCTTTAAGTACATTATTAGAAACGTTTGCAATTGTTGTCACTTAAGCACAGTTTGCTCGTGGAGCCTCAGCAACAATAGTAAGTTTCTTTAAGCACATTAGAAAAGTTTATAATTATTGCCGTTGCTCCACTCCTTATTATTATACTTCGTTTAGCACAATGTGAATTTATTATTAAATTGTTATAAAGATTTTTAAAGTTTAAACTTTAGACACGAGTTCGTAATTTCTTGTCTGCGTTTACGATTTTCCTTCTCGTGATAATAATGTTCCTTGATTTTGGTTTGAAAAATTATAATTCCTCAGTTACTTACATGCTGTAAAGTTCGTAATGAATAGACATATTTTACTTTTAAAAAATATACATTTTAGTTATGAGACTTAAAATGCTGGTTTTGATATATTTTGTGTTTTGATTTTTAATAAATATTATAAAATATTACAGTTACGATAGAAAGTGTTCCGTACCCTGTGTCCAGAGTAGTTTTTACTCATAACTTAAAAGTTTCAAGATTATATTATAAATATTATACTAACACACATCTACATAAATTTTATGTAAATTGAGCGACAAATAAACTGTTTATAAACAAATAACGAAACATAGGAGGGGCAGAAAGTGTTCATGCGTCTACTTTAATGGTCAGATGTGCAGCCTTTCAGGTGAATTACTTGGCGCAATCACTCCTCATAGCCCTCCATGACTGTTTGACAGTACGACTAGTATTTTCTTCCATTCTTCTTTACAGAAGGCCTCCAATTCTTGCAAGTTTTTCGGATGACGCTGATGAACCCTGGTCTTGAACTCATGCCAAACGTTTTCAATTGGGTTGAGATCGGGTGACTGCGATGGCCATACCAGAACGCTTGTATGGTTCCTCTGCAACTAGGATTGCACATATTTCGATGTGTGCTTAGGGCCATTGTCGTGCTGGAAGATCCAACGACGCCCAAGCCGCAAGTTCCGAGCATCATTCTTGATATAAGTGGCTAATTTTTCAACGTACTCTTCTCTTTTTCATGATTCCGTTGGCGCGGTGACGGCTGCCTACACCAGAAGAGCTGAAGAAACCCCATAGCATGATCACCGTGTTTAAGTGTAGGGACGGTGTTCTTTGGAAGATTTCGTGCTCCCTTCTTACGGAAAATATAGCGAACATCATTGTGGCGGAAAAGTTCGATGTTAGTCTCGTCTGACCAAAGAATACTCTCTTCCAATAGGTAAAGGAATTATCTACATGCTTTCTTGCACATCTCAATCAGTTTATTTGTGGTTTAATTCACATAATAATTTATGTAGGTGTGTGTTAGTATTATATTTGTAATATATTATACTTCTATTAGACTTATTGTGATACCTTTTAAGTTATGAGCAAAAAACTACTCGGGACGAAGGGTGTACGAACACTTTCTGTCGTAACTGGAGTTATGTTGAAAGAGAATAATATTCGTATAATACGTTCAAAAATGGTCACAGTAGAAGTAATCAGTTTTCTAAATGCAGGTAACTTTACACGTGGTTTGGGGTTCACCACGTTAATCACACACACATGCGTTTGAGACGGCATGACGAGAAGTTATTGAAAATCATTCCCACTATTGAGAGCCTATTTTAACACCGTATTCACTATATGGGAGGAGAGGTGTATATTATCTTGTTGGAAATTGTATAGTCCCCCATCCCCCTTGAACAACAATAGTTATAAACCTTGACCTATTAAATTTGATCACGTTGTTCAACAAGATATAAAGCTATTACGGAAACTGGAAAGCCAACTTCAGAGAAAAGTATAAATTTTAGCCTCGCCATAACGGCTCATAAAATGTCTCTAAGTTCGTTGTTGTTGTTTTGAAACAGCTCTTTTTTTTCTTTCTTATTTTTGTCTTTATTTCTAGGATCATTTCATAAAATGATTGACTTAAGGTTATCAGAATCTCAATAGCAATATTCTGCAAAGACAAAATTCATATAATAGTTTTAATTTGATTATATTTAGTGATTATATTTCACCAACCAGTTGAACATGCAAATCTCTTGTGCTGAGATACAAACGTTGACAATTTTACACTTAAAATGTATTTTGATAGATACCTATCTCCTATCACCAATTACTCTTGATTCTTAATCCTCACTTTCAAGAGTTGACCTGTCCTAAAAGACGAACACCAGCTATGAGGAGGGTGGGTGTGAATTACCTGTGGGAAATTATATTTTGGTGTTAAAAATAATTTCTGGTATAGTATTATCTCCACTCTGTAAAGGTAAAAGGGTCAGTTAAGAAGCACTGCAGAATAACTAACTATCCAGAATGAACAGGTGCACTCTGAGATGAATAAAGCACATAATGGGGTATTTCTGGAACAGGTATGCTCTTTGCACAAAAAATTGGAAATTAAAGTAGTATGTGTGAAAAATGGATCATTAGGTGGAAGCGTTAGTCATGTATAAATGTAACTATAGTGAACTATATATTTTCTCACCCTCAACTGGAGAGATTCTATAACTCATTTGTAACCACAAGATTGTGGATAGGGCATGTAGACCAATATATACACATGTATGCATATATACATACCAACAACCAACTGTAAGTGGAATACCATCATTGTTTGTTCTCTTGTCTTCCTGAGAGACAATCAGTCACACTTTGATGGTGTTACAGAACAGTTGCCATCTCCCTTTTTCATTTTGGGAGATTTTAACAGACACTCCCCTGTGGGGTAGTACCAATATGTACATGAGGGATTGTTTCATTGAAAATATGTTCTCAAATCACAACCTATCTCTCTTCAGTAGTGGTTCTTTTCCCTATTTCCATGCACCTAGTCATTCTTTTACTGCTGTTGATCTACGTATCTATCTGTTCCCCTTCACTTTTATTGGAGAGTTGACAATGGTAAGCAGAACAGTGAAACTACCCATTGTTTTGAGAGAGAATGGCTGTGGTCAGCGCCCTCTAGCTTGAGTGCCATGGTGAAAGTTGGACCAGGTTAACTGACTTTTTTACCTCTCTTTTGGAACTTGGTCCTGCAGTCGTTAGTCTTCCATCTGTTAACAACTGCATGGAGGCAGTAAGTAATTGCAGAATTCAAGCAGCTGCCAGCAGGTCAACTCCACAATATTTCAATAAAAATTATTTTCTCATTGTTTAGTAAGAAGAGGTATCATCCAATTTTCACAACATCAGCAATTGGAAAAAGATTACAAAGAATGGTTTTGTAGCAGTATTGACATCATTGTTGTTTAATGAAAGGAGAGATCAAAATAAATCTGTATGTATGTCATATTGAAAGAAATAATGGTGTCTGTAACTGTTTGTTAACAACAGCTTAGCATTCTTATGTTAGTTCCTGTTAAACTATGTTGAAGCATACTAAATAACCCTATCCATCTGTTAACAGGATTAAAATGATATATTTCTATATCAGTTCCTGTTGAACAAGTCAGAAATTGTGTTATCATCAAGATTAAAAGTGATGTAACATTGCCAGTTGCCTGTTGAAATGTCTATGAATATGTCAAACAGTTTCTTTCAAGATTAAACATTGGTTCATGTTGTACAATCTTGGAGTTAAACAGCTGACACCAAAACTAAACATTTGTTATTTTCAACAAATTTCAAACACAGTAAACAGCTGGTACAAAACCTAAACAAACTTGAGACACACAGTTGCCACTACTTCTAAGCATCACTTCCTGTTGAACAGAAGTAAAACATATTAAAAGCTGTTACCAAGAATTGTTAATTTCTTCTATACTCTTTGTGTTGAATTTCTTTAAACAGAGAATGAGATTGTCATTGAAAGGTTTGTAAAAGATGGTCTCATTTTGTTTTTCTCAGCCTCTTAAATATACAGATCTTTTTAGACATCATTTCTGGCATTTCCACATCTACATTTGCTGCTAACGTACATTAGAAATGTACTGAGAGCTCTTTTTATTTACATTTTAATTCTTTCTATCCTTCTTGGTACAAACACTACCTTTAAGGGTCAATTCTTACATTTGAGATATCTAAACTCTGACATTACCCCATGAGAATTATCTCAACAACACCAATAAAAAGGCTAAACTTGCCACATTCTTTATTGCAAGCTGTCTCTGATCTAAGGACAAACCACATAGTGACAGAGATCCTTTAGTCTTTACATACCTTCCTTCAACTAGTCAGAGTTGTCGAACTGTCCAATGCAACATTACTTTACTGACAAGAGAAAACACATCTCTCAACATTTTATCACTCCACTTTCAGTTTCTTTCAAATGTAAAAGGAATTTCAAAGACTGTCCAGTACATTCCAAATTACAGACAGAATCAATCACCTTCACTTGTACAAACTGACAAAACTGGTCTGTGTTGGCGAGCTAATTGTCTTCCATGCGATTATATCACTAACTTATCGAATCTCTCCAGTTCTAACTTTCATGTAAAAGGCCAATTTAAATCATTGTGCATTATTTATTTATTTGCTTTACTAGATGTAAACATCTCTCACTTGTGTGCAATGACACCCTTAAACCCTCAGTTCTCAAACACCTTAACTTTCCAAATCACAATGGGATTGGCGACATGAGTGTACTGGTATTATAACATGATCCCCACAAAAAAGTATCATTGCAAAATCCAAGAACATAAACTTATATTTAACTAAATTTTAACACCACATAGAATTAATACATGTTTTTTAAAGTGATTATTATCTTCCTTGTATTTCACTTTTCCACTCCTGTTACCATGACATCATATACATATATTCCCTGATCAATATTCTTTTATTATATAAAATCCTTTTTTTACTTATGGAAAAACGTTATTTACAGAGTGGTGAGAGCATCATACAGTTTTTAAATATTTTTCGTTTGTGTATGTTATAAATGAAACTAGTAATAAACTGTCAATGACATATATAATAGTTTATATTTTCTTTATACAAACAGACAAAGAAAGATAACAGCTCTTGCACATCAATTTAAAACACAAAAAATATTTGTTCTGAGATTTTTTTTCAAATAATTTATGAACAAGCTCATATAAATTAGTGACAGGTTATGATGGCTGTGGAATAGTGTTTCCAGTGCAGTTAAACAGAATGAACAATTATCAGTGTTAGATTTTACTTCTTACAGCAGAGTTACTCTGGGTGTAATAATGTTTTCACCAATAAATAATATGAAATTGAAAGTCCCCTTATTCATTTGTTTCTGCTATATAGTGCTAATCATAGTTCAGTATATATGTACCACTTACATATTGGATTTGTTTCTTTTTATATAACTTCTGTTTGTGTATGCATGTGGTTTATTGAGAAATTTCCAAATTTTAGTAATATGTTCACTGTTGCAATGAGAAAAATATACAGAGGATAATGTAATTAAAATAATGTATTCACCACGAACTGATTCATTGCTATTGTGATATAATGCACTTTGGAACTTAATTATTCATATATGTTTATATGAAATTTAATAGTCGAGTCACATTTATAAAAATAATTTATATGATCCCAGTGAATTAACTTGGAAAGTCCATCTAATTTACAAGATTTAAATTGGCAAAGTATACTGATGTTGTTTTAAACTATTGTGATACAAAGCTTCCATAAATTCCAAATAAACTTTATCATACTAATTTACAAGATTTAAATTGGAAAACAGTGAGCAAAGTATACTGATGTCTTTTATAAACTATTGTGATACACCAATTGCTTCCATAAATTCCAAATAAACTTTATCATAAACCTAATTTTGTGGGTGAACAATAAAATATTAGATATAACTGCATGTGTGTGAAAGTCAGCATCTGTGTGTGTAATCTTATAGAAGAAAATACATTTGTTTTTATTCAGGACATTTACTTATCTTGTAACATTTTCAAATACATTTGGGAACACAAACTCATCCACATAAGAAAAAGCCTTGAATTAAGACAAATAATATTTTTGTTTTAAAATTTTTCTGATCATCTTTTCAGGTGAAATTAAGAGCATGGTCATTTCTACACACAACCAGAAAAAAATCGTTTCCATAAATCTAAAATGCAGAGATTATACAATTAATCTGAGAGTTACCAATGGGGGTCATCAAATCCATTAGTTGCATAAAGTTGGGTACACTATAAACCAAACATATGAGTAAACTGAGGATTTAGTACATTATAAACAAAAATTTAGAGTTTTAAGAGGGTTGAGTGCATTTTACTGAGAGAATTCTGAATAATCACTTCAAGAAATATTGCAATAACCACAGCAGATATAAGTAGTATTTGAAAGGAATGTAAGTGAAGGACATTTATAACTTGTTTGGTGTCATAGGAACTACAATCCTACCAAAAATGGTCACTTTTAGAAAGGTTATTTAACACCCCTTTTCTACACACAATTTTGACATTGGAAAACAAAGGAATACATGTACAGATCAACTTGGAACGTCAAAACCATCCAAAAGAGACCTGAAAAAGTCATACCCCTCACCCATGGTACAGAAAGTGCAGCATCTTGCAACAGATGAGAAAACATCAACATGGATGTCAGTCAGTAACAAAATGCATCTTCATCAGAATGTAACATAATAAAAGAGTATGCCCATCTCAAAAGTGCCAGAAGCCACATATATACACGCTATTTCACAATAAATCCATTCAATCATTGCATATCTAAAACATCTGGAGACAAACAATGACATAACAGTCAAATCATCCATAGATCAGACTGATGGAGAATTATCATCCTTATACACTGAGATTGATTAAGGAAAGCAGACAACGAGTAGTGGTGTATTCTTTACACAACTGTCTTACAATAGAAATTTTTCCAATAGGAACTATGTTTGACCATCAGACATTATTTGACTGTAACAATATTTTAATGTATTCAACCTCTCTAAATTAAGATAATTGTTTTATTCTAGTTCGAGATCATCCTTTATTGTTAGAGGCTAACATATAAAATTAATAAATACTACTCACATTCTGTACAGATCCTGGCCTAGCATAATGGTAAAATCCCTCAACTGGCCAAGTCTGATCCACTTTCGCTTTCGAAGCTCGGTGATTGTTTCTGCATAAAGAATTTACATCAGATCAAAAATTTGTCTAAGGTTTTTAACATCGTTTTGTCTAGAAATTCTTCATACACTACTCAGTTACTACATTATTTAATATAGAGTGAGAACTTTCTCGGTTTACTCAGGTTAACTTGGTGTGTGTGTGTGGGGGTATCATTTGACAACACACGTATACTCTGACGAATTGTATAGGTTAATATCAATACACTAAGGTCTTTTAAGATTGTTTCTGATACAAAACTGAAATTCTTTCTCTTGAATTCTCTACCAGTAGTTCAGTGACATGTCATGGGATCCACAGCACGAGAAACCGAATTTTCGATACCCGTAATGACCATGGTGTAGCTTGGTGCCTAATTCTAAACAAACAGTCTTTAATTGTAAGTGTACATTCTGTGTGCTGTATTTTTGTGTGTATTTAACATTGTTAAAATGTCTATTAGAATAAGAACAAGTATCTCATCATATATTGCATAAACATTTCAGAATTATTTAACTTACACTTGATAATTTATCAGAAACGAACATTTTCATAAACTACCTGAAGTAGCACAGCCTCACCATTTGAATATTAAAATTATTCAAGGTATTAAATCATTCAGGTTTCGTCATTTTTCATGTTAGTAACAGCTGATTTTGATATATTATATATATATTGCTTGTGCAGTAACCGATTATTATTCAGCTTGAATGCAAACTTCAGAAGATACTTTCGTAGATTTTTTTAAAGTAGAAACCTGTTTTCTTATATATTTAATGATCCTTCCTCACTTTTTTCTATTATTATGGATTGTCAGGTTCATGGGACTGAATACTCTGTAGTTGGTGATGAATTTGAACAATAAATGGACAAAACAATATTCAATCATTTTAAGAATAACATATTCCAAACAAGTCAAATGAATGTAAACCCACACATATGACAAAATCTTGGTTCAATGTTGTGTATCACAATTGTTTATAAAGCTTCAAATAATTCTCATTTCACTTAAAGCATTCGTACACGCTTGTTTAATTCAGTTGCGAGTTCAAATCACCATCCTACCAAACATGCTTGTCCTTTCAGCTGTAGGGAGCATCACAAAGTCGTGGTCAATCCCACTAAGCATTGGATAAAAGAGTAGACCAAGAACTTAGAAACTGAAATTAGACTTCTTTTGTTTACATAGAATCTGTCAAACCACTGTAATGTCAAAATATGTTGTTTCAAAAGGTAATCATTTATATAATCATGTTAACTAAACAAAACAATAGTTGTGCTTGAACTCAACAGTAAAGCCAATATACCATCAGGGAGGAAGTTGCCATTCAAAAGTATTCTTCAACACACCATACACGTTAAGGGGTTGACTGTCACTCTTATAACAAGCCCATACATTAAAGTTTAAAAATAATATGTGGCTCCAATGTAGCATTGTTTCTAGAAGGTTCCTAGATTAATTTATGAATAAAAGTGTCTTGAACAGTTTTCAAAAAACCTGTGTCCCTAACGGATTGATTCTAGTCTTTCCCGATCTATATGCCTGAAATTAAATCATCTATAATTATGATATCATTAACTCTTTCAGCATGGGTTCGATCACGAAGACTGACCTTATAACCATTTCGTTCAGCTTATAGTGTTCATGCTATAATTTTTTATTTATTAGGTATATGTTTACCAAAGTTTCATATTAACAGTAAATATTACAAGACTTACGTCCTCAAAAGTTTCACTGTTCTTAAGTGTTTTCTTATAGCAAAGCCACATTGGGCTATCCGCTGAGTCAACCGAGAGGAATCGAATCCCTGGGATTAGCGTTGTAAATTCGTAAACTGGGCGCTGTACCAATGGGAAACTTATAAAACTGACCTTCAGAAAATGATCTGTCTCGGCTGTGTTTTAGTAAATCAACACTTTTATTACTGTTGGCAAATAAATTCTTAAACTTTGTTGTTTTTTAAACATAGAACAGTAAATAAAAAGGGTGTGAGGCGAGCTTAGAAAAGTCCGCATTAATTAAGACAAGAAAAAGCCCAGAAAGAAGTAACCCGTTTCGTAATGGAAAGTAAATATCTCGAGGCTGAACAAGACTATACCAAAGCCAGGAAATAAAATAGGCCAAAAGAAATAGATTTTAGACTCAACTTCAGTTGACAAAGGCAAAATGAGAACTCTGAATTCAGTCGGCATATTAAGATTCCACAAGTTAATGAAAATGAAGTTGATAAATATTTAGAACATTTGGAGAAAGTTGCTTAAATCATGGACTAACCTACCGAAAATGGCCTTTATTGCTGCAGTGTTTTGACTGGTAAACAGACAGTCAGATGTGGCTTTGCTATGAGAAAACGCACACACACAAGGAGCTCATGCTGCTCTCTTTCTAGAAGATTGCACAGATTATGATAATACTAAAACAGTTATCCTGTAAGTATATGACCTAGTTCCAGAATCTCATCGGCAAAAGTTTCGAGGTTACTACAATCATGATGGTCAAACTCAAATGCAATTCGCCCATAAAAAAAGAGGTTTATTTTGATAAGTGTTGTAATTCTATGCATACTGACAAAGTTTTGGTTATGTTTAATTTAGGAATTTAAATGCTGTACAAGTTTCCACAAAAATATTTTATTTCTACAAAAATAAAGTTAAAACATTACATGAAAGCAGCTGCTCTTTCCAATGATTACACTTTAATTCATAAAACCACTTTTCATAAAAAGAAATTTTCCCAGCTAAGCAGAAACCTTTACCCCTAAAGTTGAGGATACTATTAAAAATGCAGTTCCTATAGTTCGAAATCTTCTGGCAGATTGGACAAAAACTTTATCAAAATTATCAAGGCCTGTCTTCCATTTCTATAAACACCTTATTATATTATGTCCTGTTGTTGGAGTTTGAAAAAGAAACAGAGGCAACACCCAGTGCATCTGTGTCCACATATGGATGTAGTTTTACCAGATCATTCGATGTTGTTGATTTGGCCACTTATAGAAGGGCTAACGTACTTAAGGAGGAATTTAAACTTTTTTGTGTCTGTTGGTTCTGTAATTTCATAAACGACACTGCTAATCTCCTACCCGTACGTATTTTACATGATACTAGAGCGACTCGACTACCATTGTTAGAAGGTATATTGACTTTAGGTTCGAGTTCTGCCATTGTTGTCAGGGTATTGAAGGAAGCTTTGATAATGTTCCTCTTCATAACATATATTTAACATCAGACCTAGTTTCAAGACCAGTTGCGGGTGGAATGAGACCTACTATGCCAATTAATAGTATGTCATTATTGTTTGCAAACGATTTGGCCAGGGGAAAATTTGTTAACAAACCCAAAATGGTTAGTGAGCCGATCACTGTTTTATATGAAGATGATGTTGTTGTTGAGGATAATCCATAAGCTTCCTTCATGTGCTGTGAGTTGAGCTTAGGCAAAGAAATTAAGCCAAAAAGAAATGTTTTGGACCCAAAGAGAATCCTGTGAATAACTGTTACTACACTCATTGGTGAGTGACAATGATGAAAGTGAGATATCTGATTCAACTGGTGAAGTTTATTTGCGAGAAGTAAACTGATCATTGAGCAGGAAAACGATCTACAGATCTCTTCATTATTTAAATACGCACTTCCAAAAGATGAACTGAAGAAAGTTCCAAGCGGTATTATTTTCAAAAATGGTGTGCTCATAAAAAAATTGAGATTACCAAATAAACTAGCCTCAGAGAACTGAGCTAGTTTATCAAATTGTTTTACAAAAGTGTATTGTTGTGATATATTGAAAGTAGCCCATAAACTCTCCATGAGAGGTCATTTAGGAGTCAGCAAGACGTGTCAAAATTGCAAGACATTTCTTTTTGCTGGAAATTATGCAAGAGATTTCTCGGTTTGGTAAAAACATTTCATACCTGTCAATTGGTCAGAAAACCTTACCAGAAAACCCCCATTGCTCTTTAAAACCTGCCCCAACTTTCTAAAAACACCTAGATCATGTGATTATTAATTATGTTATGACAATAACATTTGTGTCTGAGCACATTCACGTGCTGTGTAAATTTAGTCTCATACGGTTGTTTGTATTAACTGTCGTGATATTTAAAACTGTATAATTTTTTGACAGTGCATTGTATTTAATGTGTATATATATACATATATCAGTAAAAATTGTCTCATGTCAATTTTCAAATATCTAAGGAATGAGGTACAACGGATTTGTCGTTGTTTACTTTAATGCCTACGCTTGTTTCACCAGTTTTCTTTTTGATTGTGACGTATAATTTAATAGTCTGTAACAAATTCTCACTAAAATTCATTGTCCTTTATTATGATAAATGGGAACCCAAATGGATTTAATCCCCTTGCTGTTGTCTTTGATATCCTCAACTTCTACAGGATCTACTTCATATTTTGCATATTATGTCACTCCTCTGCCTCTTTTGTACTTTATTCCTGTTAAATAGCCTGTAATCCTATATTTAAAAGATTTTGCGTCATCAAAACCATTTATGTTTAACCATTTCTCAGTTATCTCATTATGTCAAATTTTCCTCTTTCAACCATGCACTGCTATAGTAATCAATTTCATTTTTTATACGTCCACCATTATGGCTACTTTTACAGAGATGCCAACCATTACGATTTGAGAGTAATCATTACGAGTTTGGTTATACATTACGACTATTCGCTCATACAGACAAACATTACGACTTGTTGCAACTCTGAAGCTATTATATATTATACAGGCCTATACAATAAAGTGATAAATTGTTACCTCAGGGCTTTAAAGAGGTGAAAAGAAAATTTCTGGTGAGATACAAATAAATTTTGATAATAAATAAAAGACATAGTCCGAATGGCTACTCGCGATAATCTTGTTTGTGCATGAAATAATAAAAAAATATTTGTTTCTCCGACGTATACCAATAGTTTAAGTGCGGTGCTTCTTCATACTGGATACGTAAAGGAATTCACAGTTACGTCATCAGTGCTTGTCAGCCAATCAGTGCTTGCACAGATGGGTATTTCTCGTTTACTAAGCGGCATAGAAAACCAATGCGACCGTTCACAAAATGGGGAAAAAAAAGACGCCTCCTTCACCAGATTGTCTTGTTCCTGTCAAATCTAAAATGACTAAACCTGTGAATCAAAAATTTAGGAAAGGGTATGGTGCAAAATATCTGGTCATTGCATCAAAAGTCAGTGACAGTCATGCGTTTTGTACAGTTTGTCATATAGATTTTTCTGTGGCACATGGCGGGATAAACGATTGTTCCAGACATACAAAATCGGTATCTCACCAACAAAAGGCTGAGGCAAAGACAAAAACGATACAGATAACGACAATTATGAGTAAGAATTCAGAATATGAAACCATAAGTGCAGAAGTGATGTTCACGTCATGTCTCATAATTTACCCCTAGCTGTAGTCGATCATGCAGGACATCTATTCAGAAAAATGTTCCCAGACTTCGATATAGCGAAAAAATATGGCTGTGTATGCAGTCAAAAGGACAATGTTGTTATTACTCTCAACCATCCAGAGACATTCTCATGAAAGCAAAGGCTAAAACAGCTGCAAAACTATTACAATAAGTGTCATAATAGTCCTTACACAAAGACATTTTCTATATATGCAAAAACGGCTCGTCTGGGTTGAGAAAATATTTTACATAGAAGAGCGACCAACGTTTCGACCTTCTTCGGTCACCGTCAGGTTCACAATGAAAAATGTGATTAACAGGAAGCTGACCACAAGTTTGGAAGGGGTCGTGTAACTGATTGTCGGAATGTAGAGGGCGGTGTTAGATGTTTGAATATATAATTTTATTTTATTATATTAATATAGGTATAAAGGCATTCCTTTATATTGGTTAATTTTGGGTTGAAGTTGTTGTATAAGTAAGGTTTCTTTAATTTTGCGTTTGTTTATGTTTCTTTCTCTATTTAGTATTTGAGTGTTTTCTATGGTTATGTTGTGTTTATTTGACTTGCAGTGTTCGAAAACGTGTGAAGGTGACTTTTTATGTTCTTTGAATCTGGTTTCCATTTTCTACTTGTTTCTCCAACATAGAAGTCGTGGCAGTCATCACATTGTATTTCATAAATAATGTTGGTGTGGTGTTTGTCAGTGTAGTTTTCACATAGTATAGACCTCAGTTTTGTGCCTGGTTTTTGAATAAACTTGGTATTAACTGGAGTGTCATATTTTATTATTAGTTTTTGCCATTTGGTACATTTCTGCCATTTCTCAACATCACTGAAAGCCATTTTCTGCTTACTGTTTGTGCATGTTCAATGGTGTTTTACCAGTATGCTTGTTACTCTGAACTAAATAAAAGACAGAGTTTCAAAATATTTTTTTAAATTTATTTATTAAATACACAAAACACAGTCATAAACGAGCAATCTATAGCAGTAATAAATAATAATAGTTATAATAATAATATAATAATAAACAGCTTAGAAACATTGGTGAGGTCTAGTAGCCGCAAATGATAAAGGGCTCAGTCTACAATCATTAGGCTGTCATTTGAAACAGTTGGCATCTCTGCTTCTATACCCATTTCTAATGCGAAACGTTTCTCTGCCTCTATTTCTTTTTGCACTTTGTTTATCTTCGCACTGACCCCTATCTCGTATACATGCACCACAAAAACGTTTTCTCTGCTAACCCCTTTATATCGCCTGTTCTGCCAGTTATATACTTCACCTGTTTCCATAGGTGGCAAAATCTGATTTTGTTCTCCCTATTTACCCACGTCTTGTCAAGAAACCATCTACAACTTTAGCCTCCTCAAGTTTATCATCCACTTCCTTTTCTGGATTTTTTGTTTTCCTACCCTCCAAATGACGACCTGACATGATCAGGTAGTTAGGCACTTCACTCGTTATCTGAGGGTCACGAGTTCGAATCCCGGTCACACCGAATATGTTCGCCCTTTCATTCGTCGGTGTGTTATAATGTGACGATTAATCTTACTATTGGTTGGGAAAACAGTAGCCCAAGAGTTGACGTTCGATGGTAATGACTAGCTGCTGTTCCTCTAGTCTTACACTGCAAAATTGGAGACGGCTAGCGCACATAACCGTCATGTAACTTTCAGCGAAATTCAAAACAAACCAAACTCTCCAAATACAAGTGATCGTGGTCTGCTGAAGCTCAAATTTGTTGCTCAATAGAAGAGACTCATTGCAATTAAATTTATTACTTTTAGTTCTGATAATGAATTATTAAAACACAATATTTTGAATAAACTAGTTTAAAGAGTACGATAACTTAATACGTTTAATGATTTACCAGCGAGTTGGAATATACCTAAGCCTAAAGCACGGTTGCGACTGCAGCCTGTGGTTTTCAATTCTTCTGCATAAATACATAATCTGGGACTTTGAGAAAAATATTATTATTTTTTTATCTACTGGAGGTATTTCGCTGTTATACATGATAACTTGTATAACTATCTCTCCTTATAGAGCATTTGTCTCTGGCAAAAAAAGTTCAGAGCAGGTGTACGATATATCAACCCTAATTTTTTGACTGTTGAGAAAGTTGGAAAGTCATTACTGAGATAAAAGTTATTATATTAAATTAGAGCCTATTCTAAACGTTAATTGGAAAAAATATTTTAAAACAATGAGATGCGGTACTTAAAAGAACAACCTACTTCACTCTCTTTCCAAATCTGAAGAAATTAATACATTTTCTACGGAAGTTCTGTGCCATCATTGTTTTTCTAAATTTTTCAAATGAAACTTGTTCCTTTAGGTCACGTGAGTTCTACTTCTGACGTAATTACGTATAAGCGGTGTATCTATTGGATACTGTTACAAACCAACGTTATTTTAAATTAGGTAAAGATTGTTTATACTGCGTTCTAAATCAATTTTGAAATACAAAAAAAAAAAAAAAAATAGATATAATGATAATAAAATCTAGGAACCTTTATTTCCACCCAATTTTTCAAGCAAAAATCCTTTCTTTCAAGTTATTTCTGTTAAATATACACGATTCGAATATCACAAAAATATAACAAGTTGAAGAATTTTTTTTTAATTTCGCGCAAAGCTACTCGATGGCTATCTGCGCTAGCTTTTGTTTTTTGTTTTTTTGGAATTTCGCACAAAGCTACTTGAGGGCTATCTGTGCTAGCCGTCCCTAATTTAGCAGTGTAAGACTAGAGGGAAGGCAGCTAGTCATCACCACCCACCGCCAACTCTTAGGCTGCTCTTTTACCAATGAAAAGTGGGATTGACCGTCACATTATACGCCCCCACGGCTGGGAGGGCGAGCATATTTAGCGCGACGCGGGCACGAACCCGCGACCCTCGGATTACAAGTCGCACGCCTTACGCGCTTGGCCATGCCGGGCCACTGCGCTAGCCGTTCCTATTTTTCAAGTCTCCAACCTTCAGGAAAGTATGAAATGTAATTCATTTTAACTTCTATCGGGTGTTTTTAGTCATAAATAATATATTTTGTTGCTAGTACTTTAAAACGTTTGCAAAAGTATAATACTAAACCGAAAACAGTTGTAACTAAGCTATTGTTTCTTTAACAAAATTCTCATTTTCTCATAAAAATAAATATTTTCATGTAATGTGGCATAAGAAATTTAGAAAATGAAAATGTTATTTTTGTTTATTCATGGAATAATTTTTGATCTGCATAATCAGTTTTATTTTCATTCAGAACTGTTCTGTCAGTTTTCTAAGGACCATTTTCCAATTCGTTGTGTTGAACACTTGGCATCCAGTCTGATTTCATTCGGAAAAATATATTTAGGTTTATATTGTATTTATTAACATATCAGCCTTCTTTGAAGTAATTTTATGATGTAGTTTAAAATGTAGAAACTTGAACGTTTTGAAACTGATCGAAAGCTGAGAATAATGGCAGTATTTTCTTTCATAACCATTGATATCTTGTGAGGTTTAGTCTCTCATATGTCTATCACTGTATATATGGTGTAATAACTGTGGATTTCATATCTGGCTCAATTTATAGATTACTCTTACTGAAGATTAATGTGAGTGTTTACTTCTATATTTAGATCGAGATCTAGTCTTTCAAGCTTTGTTTTCAGTGGAAGTGGAGAGAAAGTTGGCATTAGGATGGTTTGTTTCTTTTGGATTTCGCACAAAGCAACTCGAGGGTTATCTGTGCTAGCCGTCCCTAATTTAGCAGTGTAATACTAGAGGGAAGGCAGCTAGTCTTCACCACCCACCGCCAACTCTTGGGCTACTCTTTTACCAACGGATAGTGGGACTGACTGTAACATTATAACGCCCCCACGGCTGGGAGGGCAAGCATGTTTTGTCGCGACTTGGGCGCGAACCCGCGACCCTCAGATTACAAAGCGCACGCCTTAACGCGCTAGGCCATGCCAGGCAACATTAGGATGGTAGCTATAGAGTTGCACATATGTACAGCTGGCCATTAGAAAAGTTTTAGTAAATTTCTTTGGAGTGTCAGCTGTATAAAATGTTATTTTACCTTACTATGTTTCAGTAGGTTTGTTTGTTTTTGGAAAAAAGGAAATGAAATTGAGCGATATTACTGATTTAAATCACATGTTTTTGTATAAAATCAGTCAGAAAACATCTTTACTGATGAAAACCCTCAGCACATAAAGTAAAATTTTCAAATTTTATCATTTTTGGAGATATTAATACAACAACGTGATCTGTTATGTACGTTTTCTGTATAAAATTGTTATTGGAGCTTCGATTGTTGCTAGATGTCATGCTAAACTATTATTTTTGCATTTATGATGCAATAAATGTTACTTGTAGTCTCAAATGCAGTATTTCTACATTGATTAAATGAAGAAAAATTAATAATAACGAATTTCAAGAACGATTTAGTTGATACTTTGCACAGTTGGTTGTGATTTTTTGGTAAGCAAATTCACCCTTTATGTCAAACAAGAGAAACCAAAACCATAAATCGGTCAGTCACTACTTGGCGCGTAAGTCAAGGAAGAGAAATATAAAACAAGCATGGCGGTAGTGGGAGAGGTAAGTGTAATATCCATTTGTTAGTTGGGTTGTATGTCAATACCAGTTAGAACGATCGAATTGAATAAAGATCAATTTAAGGAATGTAAGTTCCTGAATATCGATAAACTTTTAGGTGATTAACTCTGTGTAGATATCTCATTACTGTGATAAACTAAGCCAGACGTCGTTAACGTAGCCTGGAAGTGAATTGTAATCGACAGGATCTCCTAAATGTTATGATGATTACAACAGTTTGTTATTCTGGTCGTCAGTCCATAAAACGTGAACATCAACTTATCCGTTCTGACGAAAATGATGATCTGTCTGGCTGAACTGAACTATGTTCTTTGTAATGTAGGTTTACCGTGTTCTGTGAGAAATAGTCAATCACAGGAGGTATCAAGCTCGTATGACAGGAGTCGAACATCGTACAAGTACGTATCTGATTAAGAGTGATCACTCTAGAGAGATATAAGTTTACTATGTATCTATTATTCACATGGTACAGTTAAGGTAACATTGAAAGATATTAGTGTTTCTTATAATCTGTTGTATGTATAAATTTTACATATGTGACAAACAATTACATTAAAATGACACAAAAAAAATAAAAAGTTCTTGACCTTTCTGGGAAAAACACATCACGTGAGGTTTCAGAGGCATGATGATTAATTTTGATGGTAAAGCATCCATTAACTAAGACAGTGCCCCTAGCTTGAACAGCAGTAAGTCTTCGTCTTTACAACACTAAAATGAGGGGTTTGTTTCCTCAATAGATACAGCAGATAGCCCAGTGTGGCTTTGCTTTAAGAAAACACATACACTTCACACACCAAAGCAGTAGCAGAAGAAATAGAAAGAATCATTTGTTCTCTGTCTCCATTACATTATTTGCTGTCATGTGTACCAATAAAAGTTTTGTTCTTCTGCCATAAGAATTTGCATACAAAGGCTACAAGAAGCTGAAGTGACTTACAGCTGCAACCACTGGGCCAGTGTATGGCTTACTTATTTGTATTCTCTATATTGTGAATGAAGCAGTTAGGGTATATAAGATTTACAGGGGAACAATTAATATGGTTTTGATAAACATTTCCAAAAGTGTAGGTGGAGGGAACAATAGCAGTTAGGGTGCAGTTGATTGTGTAATGATGCAAAATTAAGCATTTTAATATAATTTTTTATTAATGAGGTTATAAGTAATTGCAACAATACATATAACATTTTAATCTGTATGTGTGTATTGTATCTCTTCATTTGAAAAGGGTGTGTGTGTGTGCAAGAAACCACATTTATTGAAGAGGAGATGTGGATAACAAGACTTCAGGAAGTACTAGTCTAGATTTTTATTTCTTTGTTATGTCTACACATCTAAATGTTAAATGAGAACCTCTTTTTCATAGAACTGAAAGGAAAGTGAAATAACAATATAACTAGTTGTAATTTGCTAGACAAAAGTAGTTTGAAGTTCCTGGATTGGGTCTTCAGTAACATAATTATGAAGTGTCTGTTTCTTTTGCCAAGAAAGTGATCAGTTTAAAACAGTTTGCTGGAAGAAACTTGTTTCTATCTATATTTCAGCTTAGATAAGTTCTTTTGTCACAAACTGGATTAACATCCTTGTGCCTAAAAACTGATTATTTTGGTTTTCAGTAACAAGTGAAATTGTAATTATATTTTTGTCTGTTCATTTGCAGGTTTTTTCTTCTATTAATTTCTTAATCTTCCATTAAAAATTAATCATGGAAAACAGTAAAGGCCTTTACACTGAATGATTTTAGTGTTGCAGTCTTCTCACACAATAAAACTTGTGTTTGAAGATTTATACATAAATTAGGTGGCCTATATATCAATCAGTCTGTAAAACTTACTAAATTCTGTAGCAATACTGAAAATGAAAGTTAAACATGAAAAACTATTGATCCGTGTTTTAGAACTTGTTTTACACTTGACAAATTTATTTTTAGTTTCTTGCATTCATCAGTGGTATGATTCCAGATTATAATATTACTCTTTATCATGCTAATACTAACATTAACTTTCCATGTGAAACAAGACATTTTATTTTGATTTAACTTTAATTTTTCTTTTAAATATTTGCTGGAACATATCTTTATAAATAAAAGTTATGGGCAGTGGACCAGTCATTTTTGTAACTATCTGTGGTAAACTTAATGATTAATGTTGCTCAGTATTTTCTTTAGTTAAAACTTGGATATTCTTCACAAGTATAAAATGTATGCCTGTTTCACTATGACGTAAGTTATGTGTAACTTTATTGATGTGATAAAGAGATCATCATATCAAAGTTGTGAAATATAAAATTATAGCAGTCTGATGAGCAATGTTATAGTAATTACTCAACTATGCAGTAATAGTAAATCTTTAGTCATAGTTTACTGTAATGTCTCGCATTTAGATACAGGCTATTTGGATGAAAATTATTGTATAAGCTTGTTTTATTAAATGACTTTGCAATCATTTTGGAAAGAGTCCTTTATATTTTTGCTTACATTTCTTTAGTTTATTAAAACTGTTGAACTTAGCAAACAATTTTGAAAAATATTATACATCAAGCTTATGTTTTGGGAAAGATATTATCCTTGTTAGTGTCCTCAAATACCAAAAAAGTGTGTGCATAATAAAACGAGTTAAGTTGATTTTGTGTAAACGTATGTCTTTGTCCTTATTTAAGTACCCAAATATGTCATTGTTTAAGTTCACCAAATTAAATAAATATATTATTGTTTTTATTATTTCATGTTTCCAGTATGAAATAAAGTATTTAATTAAATACTTTTTTATTGTAATTGCTCATTTAAAGTTGACTAAAGTTATCAAATTTAACAGAGTTAAACATGGTCCTTGAATATACTGAAGCCAAGAGAATGATGCATGTCACCTGTAATTTATAATGTATCATGTAGACATTATGAAATATATACTAATGCATAAAATTCTGTTTAGTTAAATAAACACTGAAAATAAGGTAACAAAGATTATCTTCTTGTTGCTTACTGTCACTCGGTTTTCAGCTCAGAGGAATTTCTTCCAGTTGTTAGTTATGTTCAGATGACAAACAGTACATCAATATTCATAAGGTAACTGTGCTTATTTGAAGATCAATGGAAGATTCATTTTAAATTTTGAATTAACCCTACAAATGAATTACACTATTTTCTTTGTAGAATGACTAAACATTATAATATAAAAACACAGAGGTTTTGTTTAAATATCTTAAAATCTCATAATATTATCCATTTATTAAAGAACCTAAAACTCGTCTTTACAAAGTGACCTGTATTGGCTGTATTTGTGTGAACTAGTATTTTGTAAAATCGTCACACCTAAGTTATAAGTTATATAAAGTTCTAAAATTTAAGTTATCTTAAAATACAGAACAGTAAATAAAGAAGTAGAGTAAACAATAATATTTTTTATTTTGAACTTTTTTATTCATTTGAGGCTTGACCCAGTACTGAATATCAAGTCTCATAAAATTTTACAGTAGGATGTGAAACAAAACAACAATCTTTTAGATTTAGTATGTGTACATTTCAAAATAAGAAAAGGTCATAAATTACAATATCAGTATCTTAGAATTGCACAATAATTTATAAAATTTGGTAACTTAGCTCTGTTTGAGTCATATTCAGAAGAAAGTGTACCTAAAGAAGTACTTCCAAAAAATGGCAAGAGGTAGGTAGGGGCACTGAGATTAATTCAGTTAATGCAGTAAGCAGAAAAGATGGGAGATTCAATTTTCCATATTATAACTTCTCAATATTAGTAATTTGAGTTCCTAATTCATAAGAAACTATAGACTTGGTATTTGAATATTACAAACTCTTATTTGAGCATATCATATAATGCATAAAAACTGACATTTAGAAATTGTTTTTCAGTATTTACTTTAAAGTTAAAAATTCAACTAATGTATAATACTAAAATTTGAATTATAATTTACATTTTAAAACCAAACACGTTTGTTTTGAATTTTGAGCTAAGATTTATGAGGGCTATCTGTGCTGGACAAGAGGGAAGGCAGTTAGTCATCACCACTTATCACCAACTCTTGGTCTTCTCTTTTACCAGTGAATGGTGGAATTGACCATCACATTTAACACCCCCACAGTTGAAAGGGCCAGCATGTTTGTTGTGACGAGGATTTAATCCCGCAACCCACGGGTTACAAGTTGAGTGCCTTAACCACCTGATTTGAAATTAGTGTTTTGAAGAAAATGTTTAATGAAAAATTTTGTGGTAATTAAATTTTTCTTATCCAGCTTTCATCATTGAGTCATAGAAATTGATATGAATGTTATGATATTATGCCATTCATTAGACATGTGGTATCAGATTATGTATTTTCACTACCTAAGTTTCAAACTTCCAAAAGTAGAATGTAAAATGTTATGTTTTTTTTATGTAACCATTTTTAAATAATACAAAATCATAAGTTATTTTATCCATACTACAAAATTCCATTGCAGTTAATAATTTTTATAAAGTAAACTGTATCTGTTCTAAAAAGAAAAAAGCTTTAGAACATCACCCTTTCTTCATGAGACTATAACAACAAAAAGACAAGTTTACTTGTGAATACACTTTGCAAAGGCTGAGAAATTGTGCAGGAGGAACTGTGAACTTTTGACTAGTTGTGCTGATTTCTCCAAGCCAGTTCCCTTGGCTGTGGCTTTGCTAGATAGTAGATAGGGCTAGTGTGAATCTTCTTAATCCATTCATGCACGTCACTAATCAGATGATGAGACATTTGGCTAATCATTGAAATTAACTTTTCAAGTAACCATAGTTTATTCTCTTTAGAAAGCACACTAGCTGACCTAGCACTTAGTTTATTAAACTAAGCCTCAGATTAACCTTAATGTGTGGTATTCAAGTACAGTAATGCCTATCGCACAGTCATAAGTAGCTGCAAAATACAAATCCATAAGTGTTTTGCACAGAATTGTTTCAAACATGAACAATAAGAAATCCAAGCTAATATCATTGTGCAATCACCAAAGTAATCATTACTCAAACATTAAAAATAAGTCTCCATCCAACTACTGTCTTATAGGTTTCTTAGGACTACAACAGGCTCAGAGAGAATTGAACAAGATGTGTAGATAGAGATGAAATCCATAACTTTAGTACATATTCCACACTGTTAAGTCTAACTCTGAACCTAGTGCACTTTATAACAGATCATTTCATTGTAAGGAAGTACTAATTATTGTAATGATTTAAAATAGTCTCACTTCAGGATGACATGACAATAAAAACGCAACTACAAGTGTTACAGCACAATAGGTACAGCGTATAACATTTGCCTAAAATAAAAGATTAGTATTCATATAAGACTTGGATCTGATTTACATAGACACTTTAACTGCATTTAAAAAAGTATATAACAACAGAAAATGTAACGTACTAAATAAAATGAGAAAAAGTTTAAAAATTGTGAAGTGTTAAAACTATGAATGAAAACCAATTTTTGAAAAACACTCTAAAAAATTTATCATACATCTGGAATAGCTGCTGCATACCTATTACATGCAGTGAAATATTAAACTACTTATGTTTGACCAAACGGCTCCCAAAAATAATTTTCTGATCATGACTTCCTCAGTAAATAAAACAGTAAAAACCATTATTTGTGTGAACCTCAACAGACACAATTACAATGTTCATCATGAACTGGATTCTTTTTTATAAATCTTTGAATCAGCATGATGCACAAGCACACAGAAATGAACTAAAATCTGCTGATAATGATATATATGACATTGATGAAATAACTTTGTTGAGGACCAGTATTTTGTAGAATACAATCACATTTCAGTTGTAATACAGTACATTTTATATATATATATATATATATATATATATTCATGTTATTATTACTGTCTACAAATAAATCTTGAAATATCAATTTTCATAGAGCACGGAACATTAAGTAAAGAAATACAGATCAACAATGATCTTTCCTTGTCAATGAATTTGTACTCACTTTCCACAGTTTGTTGAGCCTTGTCACATTTTACAACTGGAGGATGTAAAATATTGTTCTTGTTTTATATACACACATTGATATAAAGAACATCAAAGGTTATATTTAAGTACCACAGATGTCTAGTGTAATTAATAATTCTTATTAATTAAAGTGTATTTATGTCTAAAAATATTTTTCAAACATCATTCATCTTACCTTTCCTTGTGAGTCTACAACAACAAAAAAAGGATCTTCTCATGAAGACAATTTTCAAAACCTAAAATACCACATAGGAAAAATTCTGAGCTTTCAATTGGCTATAAACATTTCATAGAACAAAGTAAGAATGTGTTAACAGTCATTTCCAAAAACCAAAGAAATGGACAGAATTAACTTTTTTGATTTTCTAAATATAGTAATATTTCAGAAAATAGATAAGAAAGGAGGTTTTTTTATTTTATATTCTTGTTTGTCAAAATTTGGTAATTTAAATTTCTATTTGTTAAAAAGTATAAAATTTGCCTTTGGATATAAGAAATATAATTTAAACCAAAGAAGCATTTAGCATAGTGAATGACAAAGAAAAATTGATACTTAGGAAATTGTTTTAATATTTATTTTTAAATTAATTAATTATTGTGTACTATTACACTTGAATTACAATTTACAATCTGCTACCACATGTATTCACATATATTCATAAAATAATGGTTCAATAATGTACATTCAATAGATTTTGAATGTAAATCTACAAATGTGATAACACCCTCCAACCCCTACACATAGTCACACAGTTAAGAAGGTGTAGAATGAAACAAATAGAATTACTAGTATAAAATAATAAATAACATTCAAGCCACCAGAAGCAATACTTAAATATTATATATGTTATTAAACTGTTCTAACATGCCTTGTGAAAGCATCGTCTTCATGTACTGTATGGTTCATGGAACACGCATGAAAGAGTGGGGTGCTTTGGACATGAAAGCTTTCTCATGTCATCTTTTGCAAGGGCAACAATACTGCAGACACACTAAACTTGGTTTTGGTAAATGTCAGTAAAATCATGTTAACAATAAAGAAGGGTACATAATTTCATTGTAGCAGTAACTTGGTTGTTCAACATCATAATACTATTGTATTAATGCACCACATAGAGGTGTGTGAATTTCTACACATTACATGTGGCACTTAGAGCATAATGAAAGCTAATCACTAAGTTGTTACTGAGTAGTCCTAGCATATCACTAGTTGAAATATATCCTGCAGACTCTCCGTTCAGTGTCACAGAAAGAGGGATATCTGAGAATGGGTTAACATTCAAAGAGTCATATCCACAGTTTCATGACAAAATTGTATAGTACTTTACACTTCCTTGTGTATGTGAAACTTTATTGTTCTATGATGTAGAAGCTTCTTCTCTGGATACTTGTAATCAACTAAAGAGAGGGAATGAATTTGGTCAGATTTATTTTGGAAAAGTCAAGATTTGCTGTTAAGATATATTTGTAATTTCTTTCTTGAACATGCTAAATGTTTGTGCTTTAGTTATTCACATGGAGTAAACTTTAGGGCAAGTAGTTTTTGATGCAAAAGAATGTTCTTGTAATTCCAAAAATATTAAGAGACTGGCTTATCAAAACTTCCATAAAGAATACGTTCATAGAATTTCTCATTAACTTTGTCACTTTTCACCAACAGATGTGAAAGGTTGCAAAGATCATACGTTATTTATTAGATAAAATACTTGGTTATACAAGCAATGGACCATTTTAACTGAGAAGATATTCACCAACTGTCCCATTTATTAATAGAAGTTGGAAATGTTTTTTGTGTGATGTATTTTTCTCCAAATTCTGATGTTTCAACAAGACAGTTTTTTTTTAATTCCTTAAAGCTGCTATAAATCATTTGTGAATGGATTTTTTTAGCCCATCTCAAGCCCACCACCACCTCTCCAAAGTGTACTCTTCTATCAAAACTATAGAGAATCCTGGCTGATACCCATGTCATTTAAATGTAAACATCCAGTGTACCTTTGAAAGATTATAAATATCAATACACTAGATGCAAAAGTTAACACCAAAGGTAAACAACACAAATAGCCTGAAGTCAGCTTTTATATCTGATGAACATAAAGTTTTTGATGTTTATGACAATATCAGTCTGAGGCATGTTTATTGTAGTTTTGAAAACTGATTGTAAAAAATCAAATATATATCATACAAATATCTTTGGTAGCATGTATGTGAAGTTCAATTAAAAGTTGTTGCTTATAATTATAAATGCTGTACCAAATATAGTTTTGTTTCTGGAATATGTTAAATACTTTTCCCTTTCATAATTACTTGCAGCAAAGTACACAAATTGTTACGGCTGTAATTGTACAGCCTGATCCAGTATCAAATTTAAAAGTCATATTGATGTAAGAATGTTGTTATGAATTAGGAAGAAACAAAACTTTTGCTTATATCAAATTATTATTTTGTTTACCACAATGAACATTTTTTTATTATTATATTTGTTGACAAAAATAAGAAGAATGAATGAAAGGAAAGTTGATGTCATTCAGATTCATCCTGATATTTTTGTGAAATCTTCATCTGTTAGTCACAAAACTGTGTTTTGATCTTTATATATTCCAAGTTCAACTCACAGTCTAGAGTAGTGGGTTTGAATTCATGTCCAACCAAAAATGGTTCTTTCAGCTAAGGGACATTATAATATTGTAATCTTTTGTGGGAATACATTTCCAATTAACACTTTAAAACAGAAAGTAAATCAATAGAAACCACCCCTCAGATTTCTACTAATTATACCTCCAACCTTTCAAAAAAAAAAAAAAGATATTAATTTGAAATATACACCCTACCATGATATTTGTGTATGATCTTTGATGATTATTCATGGCTGCTGACTAGATTTACATCACTGTCTGGATTTTGACTGATAGATGGGATATTCTGAACACATTTCAGTGCTGGTCCATTATGGCAGTAAGTTGGCAATATGGACTATTAACGACAGTGCAGTATTGATATATATATATGTAAAGAAACTTAGGAAATAACCAAAATTACATAGTAAAACACATACCTACACATATAGAAGTTGCTCAAAAAATGAAACCAGTATGCAAGTGGTACACAAACACTTACCATAATGTCAGTGGCACCATGTTATACATACTTATGTATAATAAGTAATAATTTTTATATGTGGATACATTCACAAGTCATGGGTTAACTCATTTTAAAATATTTTCAATTTTTTACAAGCTTCTTCATAGTTTTTCAAATTGTTTGAAAAACGTATGTTTATAAATTAATTTTGGGTGCTGATATATTTACATGCAGTCCAGTTATGTTTTAATCATAATATACATGTAATTATCATCATATTTTGAACTTTTTATGTTAGTTTGTATAATAAAAATAAAATGATTAATGACATTGTCAGTTCATCACTAGATTGATTTATAACATCTACAAACTAAAAGATAAACAAAATGTATATATGATTCACTCTGTTCCTGTGCAGGTACAGTGGTAAATTTATGAATTCTTAATGCTAAAACGAGGGGTTCAGTTCCATTTGGTAGATACAACAGACAGCCTGACATGGCTTTGCTATAAGAAAAAAAACACACCCGTCTCCTTAGTAATGCAATTCTGTGTTTCACCAGCAACTATTTCTAGTTTATTCATATAACATTTAATTATTTTCAGGCAAAGTTTAGTGTTTTTAGATTCAAATTTTATGCATATTATTTCGTATAATTTGTGAATTATAGTTATAATTTATAATGCTAAATTTGGATGTTCCTTTGATAAAAGAACAGATTTTAATTTAAACTTATCAAAACTCCTGTGAATCAGTATTAAGTTTATCAGTCAGAAAAGTCAAATAGTATTAATATTTTGAAGTACAAATGTTGTTTGGATAAAATATCTGTTTGTGTGATTGCTAGCAGCAATGCATGTGGAACTTGTACACACTTGGAGCATGGTTTAGTTGTATTTTTATAAATGAAAGGTAAGCTATATTACCCACATTAAGCAAGAATAAAGTTGTGTCTGAGAGAAATAATCTCAGATTTATAGAACAATGGAAAACATCCAAGAATCATTATAAATTTGTACTGGCACATCTGTCTTAAGTAATGTAGTACTAATATTAAGTGTCGTATATTAGTTGTTTACCTTTTTCTAAGTTTGAATCAGGAACATCAAGATAGTTGTCATATATTTTCTATCCATTTTCCTTGTCGTGAAGAAAATTAATTTTGATAACAGTGCGTTAGCTTATATGTTATCATTTTTATGATATGCATAGTTGATAGTGTACATTCGGTTAGATTAGATTATTATGTAGCTTACCAAGTTGCAGCCAACAGTATATAATATTCCACAGTTTTAAAATATATATGGATGAGTGCAAAGTGAATTATTTTAATTTCACTGTGTACACAATGTGTAGTTATTCTAAATTAACTGTATACATGACAACCATGTATATACCTTTTCATAACGTGTAATGACTACGTACCCCACTGTAAACAGTATTTTGCACGTGATTACATAGTTCAGACTACGTAACTTTAAAAATAAAATTCCAAGACAGACATATGTAGTTAAAGTTTAAAATCAACTGTATTATGGTTATCTGTTTATTTTCATTGTGTGTACAACCTCAGCAGATATTTACAACAATGTTATAACAGTAACTTGACACACCTAAATGTACAGTTATAGTAATATTGTCTTACGTGACATATTTTAAACTTGAAGTGACCTAAACAAATCATCTTATTTAAGGCATAATGAACATTAAAATCTCAGCACATACATAAGCTCTTAACATTAGGTTCAAGTTAGTTTCACTGTTTAGCATTGTTTTGACCAGAATTGTATATTTCTACTAAATAGGTTTGCCATATAATTTTATGTAGAATGAGCAGGATTGATAAATGGTGACCTTCAAGTCATTTGTTAAAAATTGTATGGGGTATTATCCATATTAATGTTTAGAACTCTGTTGTCTCTTGTGAGTGTGTTTAACTGTTGGTTATTGTGAAGGAGTGAATTTGAACTTGAGTACGATAAACAAAATGGGTTATTGCAGTATTCTAGATTAAGAAATAGTGTGTTATAAGGAATTTTACAAAACCATACTGTTCTCTAAGATTGTGGGAGTTTTAATATTTTCTTACAAAACAGTGAGAATGCTACTATATTTTTGTTTGAAATGTTTCCATGGTCTTTTGCTTATAATACTGTACTGGTATCTCTCACTTTCTTAATATTTTCTTTAAATGTTGGCTGTGATTAAGTTTTTGTTTGCCATTCTTTTTATTACTTTTATATTGTTTTAATAATTTTGTATTGTGCTTTTTGCTGTTTTTTTACCTCATGAATTGTTTGTACTGTCTCACTGTATGGGTATTGTAGTTTGTAATTTAGTTTACATATTGCTTGCTGCACGTGAAGAAGTGCCTACTTCAAGTATTTCCATTTAAGAACTTTGTAAAGATTTATACTGAATACTATTCTGTTCTTTCTCAAAGGTAATTTTTTTATAGGAACATTAAATGAATAGCAGTAAAACTTGTTAAACAGTTAACTTTCTTATAATTCTATATTTAACTGGAAAAGAAAAGCTATGCAAATTTTAGGTGACTTGAATCTTAATTGTCCAGGAATTAGTAAAATGTTAAAAATAAATTGGGTCTAAATTGAGATTTTGTGTTCAGAACAAGATTTAGTGTGAAGAAAAGTGTATTTTTCTTCTGTACAGAACTATAATATTTTAAGCCTTTTTCACTGTGTGAATGGCCTTCAAGTTCAACTTTCCAGCTCCTAGTAGTCACATCGGTGATGCTGAACAAGATGAATCTGAAGAAACCTGTGAAGGAAGAATCTGTTTATCAGAAGGAAAGGTACCAATAAACAGTGGAGGTGAAACTATGGGGGTGGAGGTGTCAGTCAGTCCACAGCACGTGCACATATGTCTTTTTTGTTGTTGTTGTTTAGGCATGTTGCTATGTTAATTTTAGTTTTGTTGAGTTTTAAACAAAAATTTTAGTTTGAATAAGTGATGAAGTTAAAGGGGTCTCAGTAAAACTCGCAAATATTCTGTCATTAGCTGAATCGCCTTTAACGTTACCGTCCCTCATCGAACAATTTTATCCTTTAAATAACGAGAATCCAACAGGATGCATGCAACGTCAAGGACAGTGAAGCTTCGTAATTAATACATAAAAAAATCAAACAAATTCATTCAAGAATCGAACAATATAAGCCCAAATTATATTTATCTATAACTTAAAATTAGGCTCTACACTAGTAAAAATCAGACCCTCACATTGTTATGAGGTTATCAGATAATTTTAGAGTGTCGCTATCTGTAGACTGATTAAAAAATCTAGTTCTAGGTAAAAATAAATATTTTATTATTTTACTGTAATTGAACTGAGCAAGGCTATAAATAAATGAGAAGTCTTGTGTCAATAATGCGTGAGAAGATAAACAAAAGAATTTAAATTAATTTTAAAGATGACAAATATGATTTTGCATTAAATCTTATTGATTACACTGAGATTTAAATTATCACAATAGTGACGTAGGAAGCGTGAAGCATGAGCTTCTCCATTTTTCCCAGTAAAAATGTACCAAAATTTAGAAAATCATTCTCTGTAGAAACAGAAGAATGCATAATATTTAATCAAGAAGCCAAGAGCTTCCAGGATTCTAAGGCGTAAATGGTGCATTTGTGGCACCTTCACTCGGTCAAATAAACCTTTGTTTTGGTTCCTACACCTTTGCAGGAACAGAATAAAGGTGAAAATATTCTAACTCAACAACACTCGACGAGCGAACGCAAGTATTGGAAAAATCCAACCTCTGTGTTGGTACCAGGCCGTACGTGTACAAGTTTCGTCTTTCCTTATTTTGAGATTTTGGGAAAATGAGAATTTCAACAAACTTTAAGATTTTTTTTTTTTTAATATTTACTCTTTAGTTTCCATGCGACGTAATAAAAACACACAAACTTTTAAAAACTCAGTTGTTTCTTGGAATATGTTCTTCAATGTTTATTTTTTTCTTATCTCACTGTTTTCTTTTCCATCTTTTCCAGTCGACTCTGTCATTGTTTATAAATTATCTTGATATAAACTACAAATCTTAACTTATTCACTTAATGAGTATTTAATTCCTTTGAGTTGTTTTTTAATATTATATTTTAATACTGCTATCCTTATTAAATATTTTATAATGTAACTGGTTTAGATAAAATGGATTTACCTCTTACTTTCGAATGTCTTTATAAACTCCATTGTACTTGTAATTTTTTATCTTATTTTCTATTTGCTGCCTTTGTAGTTACCCTGGTATTTCGCTAGCTACCGTCCAAGCACCTGCTTCGTATTCTGGAATTATACCCGAGAACAGTCTTAGAATAATTCAAAAATAGTCTTAACAATTTCTTTCCCGCTTTGTTAATCTTTTCTGCGTTCTCTCTATTTTTGTATGATCATTTCCACATTTCTTTTCATATATGTTCTATTCCTGTTTTTCCATGTTATGTATAAATAGATGCTATTTTGTCTAACCTTAATATCATTGCATATATTTGATCTGTAATTTATCACCTCACTCCTGTTTAAAACACCCCACACATCACGGTGGCTTTTCTTATGCTTTGATATATTTTTACCAGAATATATTATATTATTTAATATATTCTGGTAAAAATATATATTATCTCACCAGAATAATACTTAACATGTAATTCTGAATCATTTATTCTAATACTGAAGCATCCACCTCGTAACTCGTACTCAGCAAATATATTCCACCTTAATTACCCACTCATTCTGCTATTATTATTGTTTTCAAGAATTGTACATATTATGATCATTCAATATTTTTGTGGAAATCATTCTTTTTTTTTTCTCTCCCAATTTTGTGTAATATTTTTTTCAAGTCTTCAATAATTTATCGTACCTGGTGCACATCTGTTTTTATGTCCATGATTCATTTCCACCTCATATCACAAATCAACGATTTCTTTTATTTTAATTTTTAATTTGTTTTAACTTCCTCGTTTTACATGTCTTTCGTCCGTGGTCTGGTGATTATGGTCGCTCGACTCCCAGTCTGCAGGTAGCAGGTTCGAATCTCCTTCACACCTAACATGCTCCCCCTTTCAGCATTGGGGGCTTTATAAAGTGACGGTCAATCACACTATTCTTTGTTAAAAGAGTAGCCCAAGAGTTGGTGGTAGGTGGTGATGACTAGCTGTCTTCCTTTTAGTTTTACTCTGCTAAATTAGGGACGGCTAGAACAAATAGCCCTCGCGTTGCTTTGCATGAGAAATCAAAAACCAATATTTTTTTGAAGTTTACTATTCTTCTGGCGCTGCATGGCCAAGTGGTTGCGCTTGACTCGTAATGCGGGGGTCGCAGGTTCGAATTTCCATCTCGCCAAACATTTTCGCCCTTTCAGCCGTAGGGGCATTATAGTGTCCCGATCAAAACCACTATTCGTTGGTAAAAGAGAAGCCCAAGAGTTGGCGGTCAGTGGTGATAACAAGCTGCCTTCCTTCTATTCTTACACTGTGAAATTAGGGACGGCTAAAAACAGCATCGTCGATTTTCTGTGTAGCATCTGTTAAAGCGAAGCTGTAGGATGATTTATTTTCATTTTCTTACGTTAATAATCGGAGCAGGAGGTGAATGTGTGGTGAGTAAAGAAAAAGTTCGCAAAGTTTTTCAGCTTGAAGTGACACGAGATAGTTCAGTGGAAACCACTGACAATTTGTTAATAGAATTTATTAGACTCGTGTCTGTACTTCATCAGAGAATACTTTCTGTGTAACGGAAACAAATTTTTATTTAGAAAAAAGTGAGTAAACCTAATACATGAGAAACACTCAAGAATCTGAAAATGTACCAGTGAAGTATTCGAGGATAAGATCTCATCGCACTAATTCAGATAATAGTGTATTTTTACCTTTTCTGATAAACTAAGGTATTCTTGATTTTTGATATACAGTGGCACCTCGGTTCTTGAAAAACTTTGAAAACTGAATCAATTTTTCTGATAAGAAATACTGTAAATTAAATTAATCAGTTACAGACCTCCAAAAATTACGCATTATGAAGCATTTTAAGTGAACATATTGCTTATTTATACCTGTATAATAATACTTACATGCATAAATTCAACCACAAAAACTATAAACACAATAAAAAACACAATGAATGAATATTTAACTGCACTTTACCTGTGCTGAGGAGAGCTGATGGCCTAAGTGAAAGGTGGAGAGTAGGAGGGTTATTATTGTTTGGAACGGGAATAACCTTCCATAAAATCGCCAGGTAACTCTCCTTCTGGGGTTCTTTCTCTTTTCTGTCTCTTTGCACCGCTGCAAACTGCTTGAGACTCACTGGACCTATTTCTCACTAAAATCTTGTCTAATGTGGTTTGTTTCTGCCTGCATTTTAAAATGTTTCTGAAGTAAGACATGGCATTGTTATTGAAAAGTTTTATGCTGCGGTTTCCTACAGCTTTGTCAGGGTGAAATCTTTCCACAAAACTTTGTAACTCTCCCATATTTCCACACATTTCTTTGATCAGTGACTTGGGAACATCATCCTTTCCCTCCTCCTCATCTGAAGACACTTCCTCAGTTGCCTTCTGTTACTGCTCCTTCTAAAGGTCTTGGAGTTCTTCCGTGGGGAGCTCAGTGTTGTAGTTTTCCATCAACTTTTACACATCATCACCACTCACATTCAAGCCCATACACATGCCTAGTGAGACAATATCCTCGACAACAAGCTCAACCTCATAGCCTTCAAAGTCTCTATTTGCTGCTAAGTCTTCTGAGTTCATGGTCCTCAAAGACACTTCCCTCCAGGTCTTGTCTATGATTCTCAAACAATGGAGTACATTAATGTGATTTTTCCAGAAGTCTTTAAGGGTTAACTCTGTGGTCACTTCAAAGCACCTTTGAAACAGTGATTTGGTGTAGAATTTCTTAAAGTTCGATATGACCTGCTGGTCCATTGGCTGAATGAGAGGAGTCGTATCAAGAGGCAAGAGCTTTACAGTAACGAAACTGGCTCCTACACCAACCCGTCCTCCAAGCCTGGTGAATGAGCAGATGTATTGTCCATCACAAGAAGGGCCTTGAGTGGTAACTTTACTGTGAGGTAATTCTTTACACTTGGGGCAAAAACTTCATAGACCCACTACATAAAAAACTGTCTGGTTACCCATACTTTACTATTAGCCCTCCACATGACATTTAGTTTACTTTTCAGGACTTTATTTTTCTTAAAAACCCTCGGGTTCTCAGAATGGTACACAAGCAAAGGCTTAAGTTTTAAGTCCCCACTTGCATTACGACATAACAATAGAGTTAGCCTGTCCTTCATTGGCTTGTGTCCTAGTAGTAACTTCTCCTCCTTGATGATTTAGGTCCTCTTTGGCATTTTCTTTCAAAAGAGGCCTGTCTCATCACAGTTGAACAATTGTTGGGGAATAAAACCTCAGCTTCTATAGAGTCCTTAAGTTCCCTAACAAATTTATCAGCAACGTCTTTGTTAGAACTGGCACCCTCCTCATGTCTCACCACACTATGTATGCCACTTCTCTACCTAAATGTTTTAAACCACCTCTACTGGCATAAAAGGCATCGCTTATATCAGCACTCGTTCCAGCGGTGTTTTTCAGGAGGTCAGAATGCTTTCCTTTCTTACAAATGATGGTCTCAAAAATGCTATCACCAGCTAACTGTTTATCGTTTACTCAAATCAACAACAGTTTTTCTACCTTTTCCATTGTTTGTGATCTTTGTGGCGTAAGCACTGTCACTTCTTTTGCAACATCAGCTCCTCTGATGACCTCTTTATTTTTCAGTATGGTGCAGACTGTATACTTCGCCATACCAAACTGTGTAGCAAGATCAGACACGCAAACACCACTCTCATACTTTGCTGTGAGATATTTTTTCACCTCTATTATGGCTCTAACAACATTTCTTTTTGGTTTGCTGCTTTCATTATCTTTCTTTGACCCCATGGTGGCTTATTTGATCAGAATATTTAGAAAGAAACAAAAAAATGAGAACGTTAACAGCAGATTTTAGTGGGGGTGTGGACTGAGCGACAGGTGTTTTGGGCAAGCTTGGCGTGGGCTGAAAATGGTTGAAGGGGGTTTGTGCGGGTCATCAGTCGGGTTATTTCGGGGGTTTGGGCTACGACAGCTTGGTTCAGGAACCGAGTTTATGTTCAACAATCGAGACATTTTTTTCTCAAACAATATGTTCAAGAACTGAGGCACCACTGTAATTTCAAATTATTACGTACAAGAGATAGTTCATAACTTTGCTGTAAGAAGTTTTGATGTTATGTTGTTGGGTCACTCAGGTACTTTCTCTGGGGACTTATTTATCTTCTCGGAGTAATACAAATTCGTTAATAATAATAACATACTTCGCTTTAAAAACGTATTATCAATTCATGATCTGTTATGAGTTGTTAAAATATTACTATTTGTGAAAACAATTTGTGGAAACTATTGAATATTTTAAATAGAACGTAACGAATATTTGCGTGTCTATGAAACGATACTTTATTTTAAGGGTTTTAAATATATTGTATTTTTGTTGTATTAAACAAGCAAAAATTGGCTTTAAAGTGATATTTAGACGTGGAATTTTGCTGTACGTAGAACTATTTTTATTTCTGCCTTTAAACTGTTTTGCATGCTCATATTATAAATTTCGAATGTTAACTTCACATGATGTTTTTGGCTGGAATGTAACACCCGAGCTGTGCTGTTTGTGTACGATGGCTGGATGTTAGTTCAAATATAAAGCCTTCATTTTTATCTCTTTTTCTGTAAAGAATGGAGGCTTTAACATTAAATAAAACAGAAGAAAATAATTTTTTTTTTCATAGCATCTTTATTGTGGTTATTCCTAAAATAAATCAGAACTAATATTTTAACAATAATTCCAAGTATGGTTCGGTTGTTGATTAAGAACAAAGACACATAATGGGCTATCTGTGTCATGCCCACCTCGGGTAAAGAAACCTGGTTTTTGGTGTCACGAGCCTGTACAATTATTGCTTAGCCACTTGGTGTCGATGGGGGAAGGAGGTTATGTCACTGAGTAAAAAAATATACAAGAGGTAGTTCATGGTTTTAGTCACTTTCTTAAATTAAAAACGTTACATAAATAAGTTACTTTAAGGGCTTTCTTATATAAAAGTGTACAGACAAATTACAGCAGGGGCTTCACTCTTCTATGAGTTGCATCA
>NC_134836.1:71207995-71321499 GCF_004210375.1 Tachypleus tridentatus | reverse complement strand
GATGACGCTGATGAACCCTGGTCTTGAACTCATGCCAAACGTTTTCAATTGGGTTGAGATCGGGTGACTGCGATGGCCATACCAGAACGCTTGTATGGATCCTCTGCAACTAGGATTGCACATATTTCGATGTGTGCTTAGGGCCATTGTCGTGCTGGAAGATCCAACGACGCCCAAGCCGCAAGTTCCGAGCATCATTATTGATATAAGTGGCTAATTTTTAAACGTACTCTTCTCTTTTTCATGATTCCGTTGGCGCGGTGACGGCTGCCTACACCAGAAGAGCTGAAGAAACCCCATAGCATGATCCCCGTGTTTAACTGTAGGGACGGTGTTCTTTGAAGATTTCGTGCTCCCTTCTTACGGAAAATATAGCGAACATCATTGTGGCGGAAAAGTTCGATGTTAGTCTCGTCTGACCAAAGAATACTCTTCCAATAGGTAAAGGAATTATCTACATGCTTTCTTGCACATCTCAATCAGTTTATTTGTGGTTTAATTCACATAATAATTTATGTAGGTGTGTGTTAGTAAAATATTTGTAATATATTATACTTCTATTAGACTTATCGTGACACTTTTTAAGTTATGAGCAAAAAACTACTCGGGACGAAGGGTGTACGAACACTTTCTGTCGTAACTGGAGTTATGTTGAAAGAGAATAATATTCGTATAATACGTTCAAAAATGGTCACAGTAAAGGTAATCAGTTTTCTAAATGCAGGTAACTTTACACGTGGTTTGGGGTTCACCACGTTAATCACACACATGCGTTTGAGACGGCATGACGAGAAGTTATTGAAAATCATTCCCACTATTGAGAGCCTATTTTAACACCGTATTCACTATATGGGAGGAGAGGTGTATATTATCTTGTTGGAAATTGTATAGTCCCCCATCCCCCTTGAACAACAATAGTTATAAACCTTGACCTATTAAATTTGATCACGTTGATAAACAAGATATAAAGCTATTACGGAAACTAGAAAGCCAACTTCAGAGAAAAGTATAAATTTTAGCCTCGCCATAACGGCTCATAAAATGTCTCTAAGTTCGTTGTTGTTGTTTTGAAACAGCTCTTTTTTTTCTTTCTTATTTTTGTCTTTATTTCTAGGATCATTTCATAAAATATTTCAAATGATTGACTTAAGGTTATCAGAATCTCAATAGCAATATTCTGCAAAGACAAAAATTCATATAAAAGTTTTAATTCTCAGTGTAAAAAATTTGAAGTTCTTACTTATTTCACCAACCAGTTGAACATGCAAATATCTTGTGCTGAGATACAAACGTTGACAATTTTACACTTAAAATGTATTTTTGATAGATACCTATCTCCTATCACACAAATATATCTCAATTACTCTTGATTCTTAATCCTCACTTTCAAGAGTTGACCTGTCATAAAAGACGAACACCAGCTATGAGGAGGGTGGGTGTGAATTACCTGTGGGAAATTATATTTTGGTGTTAAAAAATAATTTCTGGTATAGTATTATCTCCACTCTTTAAAGGTAAAAGGGTCAGTTAAGAAGCACTGCAGAATAACTAACTATCCAGAATGAACAGGTGCACTCTGAGATGAATAAAGCACATAATGGGGTATTTCTGGAACAGGTATGCTCTTTGCACAAAAAATTGGAAATTAAAGTAGTATGTGTGAAAAATGGATCATTAGGTGGAAGCGTTAGTCATGTATAAATGTAACTATAGTGAACTATATATTTTCTCACCCTCAACTGGACAGATTCTATAACTCATTTGTAACCACAAGATTGTGGATAGGGCATGTAGACCAATATATACACATGTATGCATATATACATACCAACAACCAACTGTAAGTGGAATACCATCATTGTTTGTTCTCTTGTCTTCCTGAGAGACAATCAGTCACACTCTGATGGTGTTACAGAACAGTTGCCATCTCCCTTTTTCATTTTGGGAGAATTTAACAGACACTCCCCAGTGGGGTAGTACCAATATGTACATGAGGGATTGTTTCATTGAAAATATGTTCTCAAATCACAACCTATCTCTCTTCAGTAGTGGTTCTTTTCCCTATTTCCATGCACCTAGTCATTCTTTTACTGCTCTTGATCTACGTATCTATCTGTTCCTCTTCACTTTTATTGGAGAGTTGACAATGGTAAGCAGAACAGTGAAACTACCCATTGTTTTGAGAGAGAATGGCTGTGGTCAGCGCCCTCTAGCTTGAGTGCCATGGTGAAAGTTGGACCAGGTTAACTGACTTTTTTTACCTCTTTTTGGAACTTGGTCCTGCAGTCGTTAGTCTTCCATCTGTTAACAACTGCATGGAGGCAGTAAGTAATTGCAGAATTCAAGCAGCTGCCAGCAGGTCAACTCCACAATATTTCAATAAAAATTATTTTCTCATTGTTTAGTAAGAAGAGGTATCATCCAATTTTCACATCAGCAATTGGAAAAAGATTACAAAGAATGGTTTTGTAGCAGTATTGACATCATTGTTGTTTAATGAAAGGAGAGATCAAAATAAATCTGTATGTATGTCATATTGAAAGAAATAATGGTGTCTGTAACTGTTTGTTAACAACAGCTTAGCATTCTTGTGTTAGTTCCTGTTAAACTATGTTGAAGCATACTAAATAACCCTATCCATCTGTTAACAGGATTAAAATGATATATTTCTATATCAGTTCCTGTTGAACAAGTCAGAAATTGTGTTATCATCAAGATTAAAAGTGATGTAACATTGCCAGTTGCCTGTTGAAATGTCTATGAATATGTCAAACAGTTTCTTTCAAGGTTAAACATTGGTTCATGTTGTACAATCTTGGAGTTAAAGAGCTGACACCAAAACTAAACATTTGTTATCTTCAACAAATTTCAAACATAGTAAACAGCTGGTACAAAACCTAAACAAACTTGAGACACACAGTTGCCACTACTTCTAAGCATCACTTCCTGTTGAACAGAAGTAAAACATATTAAAAGCTGTTACCAAGAATTGTTAATTTCTTCTATACTCTTTGTGTTGAATTTCTTTAAACAGAGAATGAGATTGTCATTGAAAGGTTTGTAAAAGATGGTCTCATTTTGTTCTCTCTCAGCCTCTTAAATATACAGATCTTTTTAGACATCATTTCTGGCATTTCCACATCTACATTTGCTGCTAACATACATTAGAAATGTACTGAGAGCTCTTTTTATTTACATTTTAATTCTTTCTATCCTTCTTGGTACAAACACTACCTTTAAGGGTCAATTCTTACATTTGAGATATCTAAACTCTGACATTACCCCATGAGAATTATCTCAACAATACCAATAAAAAGGCTAAACTTGCCACATTCTTTATTGCAAGCTGTCTCTGATCTAAAGACAAACCACATAGTGACAGAGATCCTTTAGTCTTTACATACCTTCCTTCAACTAGTCAGAGTAGTCGAACTGTCGAACGCAACATTACTTTACTGACAAGAGAAAACACATCTCTCAACATTTTTATCACTCCACTTTCAGTTTCTTTCAAATGTAAAAGGAATTTCACAGACTGTCCAGTATATTCCAAATTACAGACAGAATCAATCACCTTCACTTGTACAAACTGACAAAACTGGTCTGTGTTGGCGAGCTAATTGTCTTCCATGCGATTATATCACTAACTTATCGAATCTCTCCAGTTCTACCTTTCATGTAAAAGGCCAATTTAAATCATTGTGCATTATTTATTTATTTGCTTTACTAGATGTAAACATCTCTCACTTGTGTGCAATGACACCCTTAAACCCTCAGTTCTCAAACACCTTAACTTTCCAAATCACAATGGGATTGGCGACATGAGTGTACTGGTGTTATAACATGATCCCCACAAAAAGTATCATTGCAAAATCCAAGAACATAAACTTATATTTAACTAAATTTTAACACAACATAGAATTAATACATGTTTTTTAAAGTGATTATTATCTTCCTTGTATTTCACTTTTCCACTCCTGTTACCATGACATCATATACATATATTCCCTGATCAATATTCTTTTTATTATATAAAATCCTTTTTTTACTTATGGAAAAACGTTATTTACAGAGTGGTGAGAGCATCATACAGTTTTTTTAATATTTTTTCGTTTGTGTATGTTATAAATGAAACTAGTAATAAACTGTCAATGACATATATAATAGTTTATATTTTCTTTATACAAACAGACAATGAAAGATAACAGCTCTTGCACATCAATTTAAAACACAAAAAATATTTGTTCTGAGATTTTTTTTCAAATAATTTATGAACAAGCTCATATAAATTAGTGACAGGTTATGATGGCTGTGGAATATTGTTTCCAGTGCAGTTAAACAGAATGAACAATTATCAGTGTTAGATTTTACTTCTTACAGCGGAGTTACTCTGGGTGTAATAATGTTTTCACCAATAAATAATATGAAATTGAAAGTCCCCTTATTCATTTGTTTCTGCTATATAGTGCTAATCATAGTTCAGTATATATGTACCACTTACATATTGGATTTGTTTCTTTTTATATAACTTCTGTTTGTGTATGTATGTGGTTTATTAAGAAATTCCAAATTTTAGTAATATGTTCACTGTTGCAATGAGAAAATATACAGAGGATAATGTAATTAAAATAATGTATTCACCACGAACTGATTCATTGCTATTGTGATATAATGCACTTTGGAACTTAATTATTCATATATGTTTATATGAAATTTAATAGTCGAGTCACATTTATAAAAATAATTTATATGATCCCAGTGAATTAACTTGGAAAGTCCATCTAATTTACAAGATTTAAATTGGAAAACGGTTAGCAAAGTATACTGATGTTGTTTTTAAACTATTGTGATACACCAATTGCTTCCATAAATTCCAAATAAACTTTATCATAAACCTAATTTTGTGTCTTTTATAAACTATTGTGATACACCAATGAACAATAAAGTATTAGATATAACTGCATGTGTGTGAAAGTCAGCATCTGTGTGTGTAATCTTATAGAAGAAAATACATTTGTTTTTATTCAGGACATTTACTTATCTTGCAACATTTTCAAATGCATTTGGGAACACAAACTCATCCACATAAGAAACAGCCTTGAATTAAGACAAATAATATTTTTGTTTTAAAATTTCTCTGATCATCTTTTCAGGTGAAATTAAGAGCATGGTCATTTCTACACACAACCAGAAAAAAATCGTTTCCATAAATCTAAAATGCAGAGATTATATAATTAATCTGAGAGTTACCAATGGGGGTCATCAAATCCATTACTTGCATAAAGTTGGGTACACTATAAACCAAACATATGAGTAAACTGAGGATTTAGTACATTATAAACAAAAATTTAGAGTTTTAAGAGGGTTGAGTGCATTTTACTGAGAGAATTCTGAATAATCACTTCAAGAAATATTGCAATAACCACAGCAGATATAAGTAGTATTTGAAAGGAATGTAAGTGAAGGACATTTATAACTGGTTTGGTGTCATAGGAACTACAATCCTACCAAAAAATGGTCACTTTTAGAAAGGTTATTTAACACCCCTTTTCTACACACAATTTTGACATTGGAAAACAAAGGAATACATGTACAGATCAACTTGGAACGTCAAAACCATCCAAAAAGAGACCTGAAAAAAGTCATACCCCTCACCCATGGTACAGAAAGTGCAGCATCTTGCAACAGATGAGAAAACATCAACATGGATGTCAGTCAGTAACAAAATGCATCTTCATCAGAATGTAACATAATAAAAGAGTATGCCCATCTCAAAAGTGTCAGAAGCCACATATATACACGCTATTTCACAATAAATCCATTCAATCATTGCATATCTAAAGCATCTGGAGACAAACAATGACATAACAGTCAAATCATCCATAGATCAAACTGATGGAGAATTATCATCCTTATACACTGAGATTGATTAAGGAAAGCAGACAACGAGTAGTGGTGTATTCTTTACACAACTGTCTTACAATAGAAATTTTTCCAATAGGAACTATGTTTGAACATCAGACATTATTTGACTGTAACAATATTGTGATGTATTCAACCTCTCTATATTAAGATAATTGTTTTATTCTAGTTCGAGATCATCCTTTATTGTTAGAGGCTAACATATAAAATTAATAAATACTACTCACATTCTGTACAGATCCTGGCCTAGCATAATGGTAAAATCCCTCAACTGGCCAAGTCTGATCCACTTTCGCTTTCGAAGCTAGGTGATTGTTTCTGCATAAAGAATTTACATCACATCAAAAATTTCTCTAAGGTTTTTTAACATCGTTTTGTCTAGAAATTCTTCATACACTACTCAGTTACTACATTATTTAATATAGAGTGAGAACTTTCTCGGTTTACTCAGGTTAACTTGGTGTGTGTGTGAGGGGGTATCATTTGACAACACACGTATACTTTGACGAATTGTATAGGTTAATATCAATACACTAAGGTCTTTTTAAGATTGTTTCTGATACAAAACTGAAATTCTTTCTCTTGAATTCTCTACCATTACAGTGACATGTCATGGGATCCACAGCACGAGAAACCGAATTTTCGATACCCGTAATGACCATGGTGTAGCTTGGTGCCTAATTCTAAACAAACAGTCTTGAATTGTAAGTGTACATTCTGTGTGCTGTATTTTTGTGTGTATTTAACATTGTTAAAGTGTCTATTAGAATAAGAACAAGTATCTCATCATATACCGCATAAACATTTCAGAATTATTTAACTTACACTTGATAATTTATCAGAAACGAACATTTTCATAAACTACCTGAAGTAGCACAGATTCACCATTCGAATATTAAAATTATTCAAGGTATTAAATCATTCAGGTTTCGTCATCTTTCATGTGTTAGTAACAGCTGATTTTGATATATTATATATATATTGCTTGTGCAGTAACCGATTATTATTCAGCTTGAATGCAAACTTCAGAAGATACTTTCGTAGATTTTTTTAAAGTAGAAACCTGTTTTCTTATATATTTAATCATCCTTCCTCACTTTTTTCTATTATTATGGATTGTCAGGTTCATGGGACTGAATACTCTGTAGTTGGTGATGAATTTGAACAATAAATGGACAAAACAATATTCAATCATTTTAAGAATAATATATTCCAAACAAGTCAAATGAATGTAAACCCACACATATGACAAAATCTTGGTTCAATGTTGTGTATCACAATTGTTTATAAAGCTTCAAATAAATCTCATTTCACTTAAAGCATTCGTACACGCTTGTTTAATTCAGTTGCGAGTTCAAATCACCATCCTACCAAACATGCTTGTCCTTTCAGCTGTAGGGAGCATCACAAAGTCGTGGTCAATCCCACTAAGGATTGGATAAAAGAGTAGACCAAGAACTTAGAAACTGAAATTAGACTTCTTTTGTTTACATAGAATCTGTCAAACCACTGTAATGTCAAAAACATGTTGTTTCAAAAGGTAATCATTTACATAATCATGTTAACTAAACAACACAATAGTTGTGCTTGAACTCAACAGTAAAGCCAATATACCATCATAGAGGAAGTTGCCATTCAATAGTATTCTTCAACACACCATACACGTTAAGGGGTTGACTGTCACTCTTATAACAAGCACATACATTAAAGTGTAAAAATAATATGTGGCACCAATGTAGCATTGTTTCTAGAAGGTTCCTAGATTAATTTATGAATAAAAGTGTCTTGAACAGTTTTCAAAAAACCTGTGTCCCTAACGGATTGATTCTAGTCTTTCCCGATCTATATGCCTGAAATTAAATCATCTATAATTATGATATCATTAACTCTTTCAGCATGGGTTCGATCACGAAGACTGATTTTATAACCATTTCGTTCAGCTTATAGTGTTCATGCTATAATTTTTTATTTATTATGTATATGTTTACCAAAGTTTCATATTAACAGTAAATATTACAAGACTTACGTCCTCAAAAGTTTCACTGCTCTTAAGTGTTTTCTTATAGCAAAGCCACATTAGGCTATCCGCTGAGTCAACCGAGAGGAATCGAATCCCTGGGATTAGCGTTGTAAATTCGTAAACTGGCCGCTGTACCAATGGGAAACTTATAAAACTGACCTTCAGAAAATGATCTGTCTCGGCTGTGTTTTAGTAAATCAACACTTTTATTACTGTTGGCAAATAAATTCTTAAACTTTGTTGTTTTTTAAACATAGAACAGTAAATAAAAAGGGTGTGAGGCGAGCTTAGAAAATCCGCATTAATTAAGACAAGAAAAAGCCCAGAAAGAAGTAACCCGTTTCGTAATGGAAAGTAAATATCTCGAGGCTGAACAAGACTATACTAAAGCCAGGAAATAAAATAGGCCAAAAGAAATAGATTTTAGACTCAACTTCAGTTGACAAAGGCAAAATGAGAACTCTGAATTCAGTCGGCATATTAAGATTCCACAAGTTAATGAAAATGAAGTTGATAAATATTTAGAACATTTGGAGAAAGTTGCTTAAATCATGGACTAGCCTACCGAAAATGTCCTTTATTGCTGCAGTGTTTTGACTGGTAAACAGACAGTCAGATGTGGCTTTGCTATGAGAAAACGCACACACACAAGGAGCTCATGCTGCTCTCTTTCTAGAAGATTGCACAGATTATGATAATACTAAAACAGTTATCCTGTAAGTATATGACCTAGTTCCAGAATCTCATCGGCAAAAGTGTCGAGGTTACTACAATCATGATGGTCAAACTCCAATGCAATTCGCCCATGAAAAAGAGGTTTATTTTGATAAGTGTTGTAATTCTATGCATACTGACAAAGTTTTGGTAAATTAAGTCAATTATGTTTAATTTAGGAATTTAAATGCTGTACAAGTTTCCACAAAAATATTTTATTTCTACAAAAATAAAGTTAAAACATTACATGAAAGCAGCTGCTCTTTCCAATGATTACACTTTAATTCATAAAACCACTTTTCATAAAAAGAAATTTTTCCCAGCTAAGCAGAAACCTGTACCCCTAAAGTTGAGGATACTATTAAAAATTTCGAACTATAGTTCGAAATCTTCTGGCAGATTGGACAAAAACTTCATCAAAATCATCAAGGCCTGTCTTCCATTTCTATAAACACCTTATTATATTATGTCCTGTTGTTGGAGTTTGAAAAAAGAAACAGAGGCAACACCCAGTGCATCTGTGTCCACATATGGATGTAGTTTTACCAGATCATTCGATGTTGTTGATTTGGCCACTTATAGAAGGGCTAACGTACTTAAGGAGGAATTTAAACTTTTTGTGTCTGTTGGTTCTGTAATTTCATAAACGACACTGCTAATCTCCTACCCGTACGTATTTTACATAATACTAGAGCGACTCGACTACCATTGTTAGAAGGTATATTGACTTTAGGTTCGAGTTCTGCCATTGTTGGTCTGTCATCACTCAGGGTATTGAAGGAAGCTTTGATAATGTTCCTATTCATAACATATATTTAACATCAGACCTAGTTTCAAGACCAGTTGCGGGTGGAATGAGACCTACTATGCCAATTAATAGTATGTCATTATTGTTTGCAAACGATTTGGTCAGGGTAAAATTTGTTAACAAACCCAAAATGGTAAGTGAGCAGATCACTGTTTTATATGAAGATGATGTTGTTGTTGAGGATAATCCATAAGCTTCCTTCATGTGCTGTGAGTTGAGCTTAGGCAAAGAAATTAAGCCAAAAAGAAATGTTTTGAACCCAAAGAGAATTCTGTGAATAACTGTTATTACACTCATTGGTGAGTGACAATGATGAAAGTTAGATATCTGATTCAACTGGTGAAGTTTATTTGCGAGAAGTAAACTGATCATTGAGCAGGAAAACGATCTACAGATCTGTTCATTATTTAAATACGCACTTCCAAAAGATGAACTGAAGAAAGTTCCAAGCGGTATTATTTTCAAAAATGGTGTGCTCATAAGAAAATTGAGATTACCAAATAAACTAGCCTCAGAGAACTGGGCTAGTTTATCAAATTGTTTTACAAAAGTGTATTGTTGTGATATATTGAAAGTAGCCCATAAACTCTCCATGAGAGGTCATTTAGGAGTCAGCAAGACGTGTCAAAATTGCAAGACATTTCTTTTTGCTGGAAATTAGGCAAGAGATTTCTCGGTTTGGTAAAAACATTTCACATCTGTCAATTGGTCAGAAAACCTTACCAGAAAACCCCCATTGCTCTTTAAAACCTGCCCCAACTTTCGAAAAACACCTAGAACATGTGATTATTAGTTATGTTATGACAATAAGATAACATTTGTGTCTGAGCACATTCACGTGCTGTGTAAATTTAGTCTCATACGGTTGTTTGTATTAACTGTCGTGATATTTAAAACTGTATAATTTTTTGACAGTGCATTGTATTTAATGTGTATATATATACATATATCAGTAAAAATTGTCTCACGTCAATTTTCAAATATCTAAGGAATGAGGTACAACGGATTTGTCGTTGTTTACTTTAATGCCTACGCTTGTTTCACCAGTTTTCTTTTTGCTTGTGACGTATAATTTAATAGTCTGTAACAAATTCTCACTAAAATTCATTGTCCTTTATTATGATAAATGGAAACCCAAATGGATTTAATCCCCTTGCTGTTGTCTTTGATATCCTCAACTTCTACAGGATCTACTTCATATTTTGCATATTATGTCACTCCTCTGCCTCTTTTGTACTCTATTCCTGTTAAATAGCCTGTAATCCTATATTTAAAAGATTTTGCGTCATCAAAACCATTTATGTTTAACCATTTCTCAGTTATCTCATTATGTCAAATTTTCCTCTTTCAACCATGCACTGCTATAGTAATCAATTTCATTTTTTATACGTCCACCATTATGGCTACTTTTACAGAGATGCCAACCATTACGATTTGAGAGTAATCATTACGAGTTTGGTTATACATTACGACTATTCGCTCATACAGACAAACATTACGACTTGTTGCAACTCTGAAGCTATTATATATTATACAGGCCTATACAATACTGATAAATTGTTACCTCAGGGCTTGAAAGAGGTGAAAATAAAATTTCTGGTGAGATACAAATAAATTTTGATAATAAATAAAAGACATAGTCCGAATGGCTCCTTGCAATAATCTTGTTTGTGCATGAAATAATAAAAAAATATTTGTTTCTCCGACGTATACCAATAGTTTAACTGCGGTGCTTCTTCATACTGGATACGTAAAGAAATACACAGTTACGTCATCAGTGCTTGTCAGCCAATCAGAGCTTGCACAAATGGGTATTTCTCGTTTACTAAGCGGCATAGAATATCAATGCGACCGTTCACAAAATGGGGGAAAAAAGACGCCTCCTTCACCAGATTGTCTTGTTCCTGTCAAATCTAAAATGACTAAAACTGTGAATCAAAAATTTAGGAAAGGGTATGGTGCAAAATATCTGGTCATTGCATCAAAAGTCAGTGACAGTCATGCGTTTTGTACAGTTTGTCATATAGATTTTTCTGTGGCACATGGCGGGATAAACGATTGTTCCAGACATACAAAATCGGCATCTCACCAACAAAAGGCTGAGGCAAAGACAAAAACGATACAGATAACGACAATTATGAGTAAGAATTCAGAATATGAAACCATAAGTGCAGAAGTGATGTTCACGTCATGTCTCATAATTTACCCCTAGCTGTAGTCGATCATGCAGGACATCTATTCAGAAAAATGTTCCCAGACTTCGATATAGCGAAAAAATATGGCTGTGTATGCAATCAAAAGGACAATGTTGTTATAACTCTCAACCATCCAGAGACATTCTCATGAAAGCAAAGGCTAAAACAGCTGCAAAACTATTACAATAAGTGTCATAAACTTGATATAAACTTGTCCTTACACAAAGACATTTTCTATATATGCAAAAACGGCTCATCTGGGTTGAGAAAATATTTTACATGGAAGAGCGAACAACGTTTTGACCTTCTTCGGTCACCGTCAGGTTCACAATGAAAAATGTGATTAACAGGAAGCTGACCACAAGTTTGGAAGGGGTCGTGTAACTGATTGTCGGAATGTAGAGGGCGGTGTTAGATGTGTGAATATATAATTTTATTTTATTATATTTAATATCGGTATAAAGGCGTTCCTTTATATTGGTTAATTTTGGGTTGAAGTTGTTGTATAAGTAAGGCTTCTTTAATTTTGCGTTTGTTTATGTTTCTTTCTCTATTTAGTATTTGAGTGTTTTCTATGGTTATGTTGTGTTTATTTGACTTGCAGTGTTCGAAACGTTGTTCGCTCTTCTATATAAAATATTTTCTCAACCCAGACGAGCCGTTTTTGCATATATATTTCTCTACAAGTGGGTTTTCTCAACATCACTGAAAGGCATTTTCTGCTTACTGTTTGTGCATGTTCAATGGTGTTTTACCAGTATGCTTGTTACTCTGAACTAAATAAAAGACAGAGTTTCAAAATATTTTTTTAAATTTATTTATTAAATACACAAAACACAGTCATAAACGAGCAATCTATAGCAGTAATAAATAATAATAGTTATAATAATAATATAATAATAAACAGCTTAGAAACATTGGTAAGGTCTAGTAGCCGCAAATGATAAAGGGCTCTGTCTACAATCATTAGGCTGTCATTTGAAACAGTTGGCATCTCTGCTTCTATACCCATTTCTAATGCGAAACGTTTCTCTGCCTCTATTTCTTTTTGCACTTTGTTTATCTTCGCACTGACCCCTATCTCGTATACATGCACCGCAAAATCTTTTTCTCTGCTAACCCCTTTATATCGCCTGTTCTGCCAGTTATATCATTCACCAGTTTCCATAGGTGGCAAAATCTGATTTTGTTCTCCCTATTTACCCACGTCTTGTCAAGAAACCATCTACAACTTTAGCCTCCTCAAGTTTATCATCCACTTCCTTTTCTGGATTTTTTGTTTTCCTTCCCTCCAAATGACGACCTGACATGATCAGGTAGTTAGGCACTTCACTCGTTATCTGAGGGTCACGAGTTCGAATCCCGGTCACACCGAATATGTTCGCCCTTTCATTCGTCGGTGTGTTATAATGTGACGATTAATCTTACTATTGGTTGGGAAAAGAGTAGCCCAAGAGTTGACGTTCGATGGTAATGACTAGCTGCTGTTCCTCTGGTCTTACACTGCAAAATTGGACACGGCTTGCGTACATAACCCTCATGTAACTTTCAGCGAAATTCAAAACAAACCAAACTCTCCAAATACAAGTGATCGTGGCCTGCTGAAGCTCAAATTTGTTGCTCAATAGAAGAGACTCATTGCAATTAAATTTATTACTTTTAGTTCTGATAATGAATTATTAAAACACAATATTTTGAATAAAGTAGTTTAAAGATTACGATAACTTAACACGTTTAATGATTTACCAGCGAGTTGGAATATACCTAAGCCTAAAGCACGGTTGCTACTGCAGCCTGTGGTTTTCAATTCTTCTGCATAAACACATAATCTGGGACTTTGAGAAAAATATTACTATTATTTTATCTACTGGGGGAATTTCGCTGTTATACATGATAACTTGTATAACTATCTCTCCTTATAGAGCATTTGCCTCTGGCAAAAAAGGTTCAGCACAGGGGTACGATATATCAACCCTAATTTTTTGACTGTTGAGAAAGTTGGAAAGTCATTACTGAGATAAAAGTTATTATATTAAATTAGAGCCTATTCTAAACGTTAATTGGAAAAAATATTTTAAAACAATGAGATGCGGTACTTAAAAGAACAACCTACTTCACTCTCTTTCCAAATCTGAAGAAATTAATACATTTTTTACGGAAGTTCTGTGCCATCATTCTTTTTCTAAATTTTTCAAATGAAACTTGTTCCTTTAGGTCACGTGAGTTCTACTTCTGACGTAATTACGTATAAGCGGTGTATCTATTGGATACTGTTACAAACCAACGTTGTTTTAAATTAAGTAATGATTGTTTCTACTGCGTTCTAAATCAATTTTGAAATACAAAAAAAAAAAAAAATAGATATAATGATAATAAACTCTAGGAACCTTTATTTCCACCCAATTTTTCAAGCAAAACCCTTTATTTCAAGATATTTCTGTTAAATATACACGATTCGAATATCACTAAAATACAACAAGTAGAAGAATTTTTTTTAATTTCGCGCAAAGCTTCTTGATGGCTATCTGCGCTAGCCGTTTTTATTTTTCAAATCTCCAACCTTCGGGAAAGTATGAAATGTAATTCATTTTAACTTCTATCGGGTGTTTTTTAGCCATAAATAATATATTTTATGTTTGTATTTAAAACGTTTGCAAAAGTATGATACTAAACTGAAAACAGTTGTAACTAAGTCATTGTTTCTTTAACAAAATTCTCATTTTTCTCATAAAAATACATATTTTCATGTAATGTGGCATAAGAAATTTAGAAAATGAAAATGTTATTTTTCTTTATTCATGGAATAGTTTTTATGAACTGTTCTGTCAATCTTCTAAGTACCATTTTCTAATTCCTTATGTTGAACACTTGGCCTCCAGTCTGATTTCATTCGGAAAAATATATTTAGGTTTATATTGTTTTTATTAACATATCAGCCATTTTGAAATAAGTTTATTATGCAGTTTAAAATGTAGAAACTTGAACGTTTTGAAACTGATTGAAAGCCGAGAATAATGGTACTATTTTCTTTCATAACCATTGATATCTTGTGAGGTTTAGTCTCTCATATGTCTATCACTGTAAATATGGTGTAATAACTGTGGATTTCATATCTGGTTCAATTTATAGATTATTCTTACTGAAGATTAATGGGAGTGTTTACTTCTATATTTAGATCGAGATCTAGTCTTTCAAGCTTTGTTTTCAGTGGAAGTGGAGAGATAATTGACATTAGGATGGTTTGTTTCTTTTGGAATTTCGCACAAAGTAACTCGAGGGTTATCTGTGCTAGCCGTCCCTAATTTAGCAGTGTAAGACTAGAGGGAAGGCTAGTCTTCACTACTCACCGCCAACTCATGGGCTACTCTTTTACCAACGGATAGTGGGACTGACCGTACCATTATAACGCCCCCACGGCTGGGAGGGCAAGCATGTGTTGGAGCGACTCGTGCGCGAACCCGCGACCCTCAGATTACGAAGCGCACGCCTTAACGCGCTAGGCCATGCCAGGCCACATTAGGATGGTAGCTATAGAGTTGCACATATGTACAGCTGGCCATTAGAAAAGTTTTAGTAAATTTCTTTGGAGTGTCAGCTGTATAAAATGTTATTTTACCTTACTATGTTTCAGTAGGTTTGTTTGTTTTTGAAAAAAAGGAAATGAAATTGAGCGATATTACTGATTTAAATCACATGTTTTTGTATAAAATCAGTCAGAAAACATCTTTACTGATGAAAACCCTCAGCACATAAAGTAAAATTTTCAAATTTTATCATTTTTGGAGATATTAATACAACAACAATGTGATCTGTTATGTACGTTTTCTGTATAAAATTGTTATTGGAGCTCCGATTGTTGCTAGATGTCCTGCTAAACTATTATTTTTGCATTTATGATGCAATAAAAGTCACTTGTAGTCTCAAATGCAGTATTTCTACATTGATTAACTGAAGAAAAATTAATAATAACGAATTTCAAGAACGATTTAGTTGATACTTTGCACAGTTGGTTGTGATTTTTTGGTAAGCAAATTCACCCTTTATGTCAAACAAGAGAAACCAAAACCATAAATCGGTCAGTCACTACTTGGCGCTGAAGTCAAGGAAGAGAAATATAAAAACAAGCATGGCGGTAGTGGGAGAGGTAAGTGTAATATCCATTTGTTAACTGAATTGTATGTCAATACCAGTTAGAACGATCGAATTGAATAAAGATCAGTTTAAGGAAAGTAAGTTCCTGAATATCGATAAACTTTTTAGTTGATTAACTCTGTGTAGATATCTCAGTACTGTGATAAACTAAGCCAGACTCGTTAACGTAGCCTGGAAGTGAATTGTAATCGACAGGATCTCCTAAATGTTATGTGATAGTCAACAGTACGTGTCTTACAATTACACCACGTTTGTTATTCTGGTCGTCAGTCCATAAAACGTGAAAATCAACTTATCCATTCTGACGAGAAATGATGATCTGTCTGGCTGAACTGAACTATGTTCTTTGTAATGTAGGTTTACCGTGTTCTGTGAGAAATAGTCAACGCACAGGAGGTATCCAAGCTCGTATGACAGGAGTCGACCATCGTACAAGTACGTATCTGATTAAGAGTGATCACTCTAGAGAGATATAAGTTTACTATGTATGTATTATTCACATGGTACAGTTAAGGTAACATTGAAAGATATTAGTGTTTCTTATAATCTGTTGTATGTATAAATTTTACATATGTGACAAACAATTACATTAAAATGACACAAAAAATGTAAAGTTCTCGACCTTTCTGGGAAAAACACATCACGTGATGTTTCAGAGGCATGTTGATTAATTTTGATGGTAAAGCATCCATTAACTAAGACAGTGCCCCTAGCTTGAACAGCAGTAAGTCTTCGTCTTTACAACACTAAAATGAAGAGTTTGTTTCCTCAATAGATACAGCAGATAGCCCAGTGTGGCTTTGCTTTAAGAAAACACACACACTTCACACACCAAAGCAGTAGCAAAAGAAATAGAAAGAATCATTTGTTCTGTGTCTCCATACCAAAACAGTTTTGAATATGCAAACTGGCAACTAATGTGACAATCAATGCGATATGAAGTCGCAGTACAATATAATTTATCGGAACATCTTTATGATACAGTTTAGTATTTCGTAGGTATCCTGATATAATTTTTCTTGTTTGTAAGACACCTCAAAATCATATACTGACATATTTACTAGCGTAGTATTCCCAAAAGAGTCTGTGTTTTTATAACTGACATTAGAATAAATAGTGACACCAGTTTTACAATAAACTTTGCCAAATAAATATTTTGAAAGGGAAGTATCAAAATAAATGAAACGTACCTCAAGGTATAACATAATTGATAAAGAGAAAACCTGTATCCTTTCACAAAATTCCAAATTTCTGTGATTAGTTTAATGAGTTGATTCAGTTACTAAGTGTATAAACAAATAAAAACCTGCTGTTAAAAACCGTTTTGAAGAACGAGTTTTCTTTTTCGCACAAATCTCACACTGTGAAAAATCTTATATTCCTATCGGTGACAGTAAATGACCTAAAAAAGATTTAACTTTCCGTTATTTTCTCCACTGTATATTACAGGAGAAAACACGATTTTTAAAAGTCGTTGTGAATTAAATATTTCAGTGCACACTAAATAACACGCAGTGCTCGTAACTACCTGGCAATGGAATATTTCTCTAGTTGCTTTAGAAAAAGAATTTCAGAATTAAACTGAGGCTAAATTAGAAAAAAAAAACTAAACCTAAACGGAAAAACAAGCCGAGCCAAAAGAATAAAAACAAACTCAGCCTTAAATACGAAAACAAGAGAAGATCAGTTACTAGGTATAAAAAGATGTAAAATAAGAAAGTAACATATATTCGTATGTGCAATTTATAGAAAACTTACAATCCTTACTATTTTTACTGCTGGATTATTCAACATCATCTGAACTGCTACACCTTCATACACCGGATACAGCGACCCTATCTACCACTAAAGGAATCGATCCACTGCACGGGATGAGGTTAGTTATGTATGAGTTTTTATGTTCAGCTTTGGAAACAACGGATAACACACATTTTGCCAACAAATTAAAAATTTTATTTTTGTTTCGTTTAAAAAGTATTTAAACATTTGACTGAATACAAAGGATCTGTTGATTTTTCTGATTTTTTTTAGTCTATTTGTTTTGTGTAGATGTGGATGGCTTGACAAATCAAGTCGTTCCTCAGCGTACATCTTTTCTTCTTTCCATCCCAGTGACCTTTGGTGGGTCTTCGACTGTAATCTCATTCTTCCTCTTCCGCTGACTCTTCAACCTCAGGGACTTCTGGTCTCTTGTTTGGACTCTGGAATCTAACAGTGTTGTTGTTGATATTGTGTATTTATTTCTTCTGTTAAATTATTGTAAAAACTAATAAAACGTTCCTCAAGAAAATTCAATGGCTTTCTCGCACCTTTTTCTCCAGTGAAAATTAATCACATACTGCTAGAATGTCATGTTTTATACGGTAAGCTTTATGGGATATCAAGCTATTGTTGAGACGATTAGCTTAATATAAAGACACAAGGATCCGAAATATTTCAAAACACTGGTTGTAAATAAAATACATATCTCCAAAAGGAGTTACTATTTTCAACACAGAATAAATCATATTTTGTCTGTTAGTAAATAACTGCTGCAAGTATAAAATGACGTTTTATGTTTAATTTTTGATATGTTTCTTATTCTACTTAGTATTATAGTCCAGGATTCACTGACCGAATAGAATACAGATATCCTAAGCTCAGTGATTCGGTTCATGAGAAAATTTAGGTTTCAGTTTTCTTTAAGATATAGAATCATTTCCTGAAGCCCCCGCCAATACAGCGGTAAGTCTATGGCTTTATAATGCTAGATTCAAGGGTTACATTACTCTAGGTGAGCTCAGTAAATAACCCAATTTAGCTGTGCTGTAAGAAAAGTACACACACTTCCTGAATGAATTTGTAATTGTTTTGCAAATTAGACTTAAAATGCAACCGCTTTACAATCGATAGAACTATATACAATATACCAAAAATACACAATTATGTCTAGTATAATTGTAATGCATGCACGATATTCATAACGGTTTTAACGCTTTTTGTAGCTCACTATATAATAACCTAAATTCATTTAGGCGTGAATAATACTGAGGAGTTTTAAATAGATGAAAATGAGATCCACAGTGAACTACGTCACAGATTATGTTTTTAATTTTACTTATGGTGAAAATATACGAAATCACAAATAAAATTTCATGATACAGTTAATTTCGCAAAACACAAATAAGCAAATCATAATAAACACTTATTCAGTTACAGAAATCAAAAAATGGCATAAAGAAAAATTTGTTATCGAAAATACAGAACAAAAATGAAACGCCATCTGCCGAAAAGTAACATATACTTCTGTGTTATAATATCACAGGTAATTTCAAATGGTAACATTTAACACTTAAAAATAGCTATCTTTACTGAGAGAAAATTTATAAATTTTCAAATAATTTGTATTTTAGAACTTATGTTTTTTGTTCTAATTTTGAAATATTTATTTACACAAATTATTCACAATTTAGAACAAAACGACGAATAAATACTTACCTTAACCATTGGGCTACTCTTTTACCAACGAATAGTAGGATCGACCGCAACTTTATAATGCCCCCACTTCTGAAAGGGCGAGCATGCTTGGTGTGATGGAAATTAGAACCCGCGACCCTCAGATTACGAGTCGAATACTTTAACCACACGGCCATACTCTTCAGTAAAGAGTAACATGGTATACATTTATACACGTGATATTTTTACAAAAATATCAACAACTCTAACTTTATTCACTGTCTGAAGTACTTTTCTCTGCGAAGTATTTAGATTTAAATTTATTTTGGCAATTAGTTTTTCCTTGTCAGAATTGCTTGGTTATAATTACGTTTAATTTCTTTCGATCATCAAAAATACTAAACATTTATCATGCTCCACATTTCGGGGTGAAGTACAGGTAAGTACCATGTGTTTTCTGTTCTTTGTATTAAACGGAGATGAGTTTTTCAAAATTGTGTTATTGTTTTAATATTTTACTACGTGGACACAAAGAGTTGCTCAAATAGGCTCTTCAATCTTCCTTGTTTCGTTGAGTGCACACAAGTTGTAAGTGCAGTACTTAGCAAGTAGCCAAGTTTCGTGCAGGGAAGATAACATGTTTTAAAGAGAAATTGAAAGCTGTATTCTCTATCAACGAATCGATCACGGAATAACAATGATAGGCTACCGCGTCCAGGCGCTAGAATCAATTTCCAGTGAACAAGAATCTTTTGTGCTAGGTGCGTTCATGTGCAGATCTGAGCTTGTTTTTAATGCCAATATGTTCTCAAGTATAAAGTCAAGTTTGTCCTTATAACAGAAAAAATAAGAATTTAGTAGAATTAAGAACTTTTCATAATTTTTTTAGTTTCTTACATTTCCTAAAGTTGTAAGTTAATTTGAGCCTTCAGCCACAGTATTGTTTAACTTAACGTGGTTTTCACTTTTCTTTGGTTGAACCATTATTATTTAACAGCATTCTTACATGTTCGACGCACCCAGTTGCCCTTGTATTTTATGTTTTTATTTTGTGATTGTATTTCTGTGAATATACATTTTTATTTCGGTAGTTCTTTAGATCTCATTTGGAGACCTAAGAATAATTTCATTATTCGATTAGACTATGAGTCGGCGGGGGGTTGGTGCGGTTTACTAGGTGCCTTCCCTCGAATCTACCTAGCTTGGAATCGCCAGGTGATTAAGGCACTCGACTCGTAATCCGATGGTCACGGGTTTGAATCCACGTCACACCACAACATCCTCACTCTTTCAGCCGTGGGGTCGTTATAATGTGACGGTCAATCTCTCTATGTGTTGTTAAAAGAGTAGTCCAAGAGTTAGTAGTCATTACCAAATGACTAGCTACTCTCCCGCTAGTCTGGAACCTTTATCTAAAGAAACGCTCAGTGAAGGTGTCGTGCTCTTTGGATCTTGCAGATCTTACAGAATAATGGTGATGACCTGTCACTGGATGAGATTCTTCATCTTCACGTTCATCATTTCTTGGGTGAGACACGTTCAAATTGAGATTACTCTGTTATCTTGATGTCTGATCATCATTCTCTGTATGTTCTTTTCTTGTAGGTTGTTGATCAAGGGCTTCGATGACACAAGAATTATTGTTTTTGTTCCTTTCTTGTGTTGATTTGTTTGAATGAAATTGTTTCAGAGGACCTTGTGTTTGACTGGTATCGAGTTCATTCAGGATTCCGATGACGCTAGATATAGATTTCAAAGTTCTCATAAAGATCATATATTTATAATGTTCTATATACTTAAACATCATAAATGAATCTTATAAGTTTCGAATGTTCTAAATGTTCATTCAATTTTTCTCCCAATAACCACCCTTTCTCTGCAAACAGTGAAAGAATGTAAAGATACAGGATGTTATGAACTAGACCATATGGAACTGTTCCTTTTCTTTTTTATACTACGCATATGAGGTTAAACTAGGTAGTAGATGTTCCCTCCCCCTCAAACACAATTTGTGTTTTACTTCTGCTAGTGCTTAAAAAACAATAAACGCCCTAGCATTCTACATAATGACCCACCACATTCGTGTCCTAGTACTGGGTATTTGTTTTGAGGCTAAAATTCTTTCATTTATGTACTTATCTTATAAAAAAAATGTACAATCCGACATTGTTGACAACAAAGCAATTGTCCCCATTGTAGTACAGTGAAACAATACATACAATCAGTCGTTTTTTATGACAAAGCAGTTGTCCCCATTGTAGTTCAGTGAAACAACACATACAATCAGATATTGTTGACAACAAAGCAATTGTCCCCATTGTAGTACAGTGAAACAATACATACAATCAGATATTGTTGACAACAAAGCAGTTGTCCCCATTGTAGTACAGTGAAACAATACATACAATCAGATATTGTTGACAACAAAGCAGTTGTCCCCATTGCAGTTCAGTGAAACAACACATACAATCAGATATTGTTGACAACAAAGCAATTGTCCCCATTGTAGTACAGTGAAACAATACATACAATCAGATATTGTTGACAACAAAGCAGTTGTCCCCATTGCAGTTCAGTGAAACAACACATACAATCAGATATTGTTGACAACAAAGCAATTGTCCCCATGTAGTACAGTGAAACAATACATACAATCAGATATTGTTGACAACAAAGCAGTTGTCCCCATTGCAGTTCAGTGAAACAACACATACAATCAGATATTGTTGACAACAAAGCAATTGTCCCCATTGTAGTACAGTGAAACAATACATACTATCAGATATTGTTGACAACAAAGCAATTGTCCCCATTGCAGTTCAGTAAAACAACACATACAATCAGTCATTGTTGATAACAAAGCACTTGCATTCATTTTTATATAGAAAACAATATATACAATCAGACATTGTTCCAATTGTAAGTACAATAAAACAATACGTACAAGCAGACATTGTTGACAGCAAAGCAATTGTAAGTACAAAAAAACAATACATAAAATCAGACACTATTGACAGCAAATGATTTACCTCCATTGCTTGCTTCAGTCTCCACTGGAGTTCTTCATTTTCCATCGATAATTGAGAGTTTGACTTAACTTCTCTCTCACACACTTCCTTTAGTTGTAGACTTTCACTTCTTAACTGTCTGCAAGTTGAAATATGAAAATCAAACTTAGTCAGACCACAGTTTCTATCTAACGAGTTTCTTGAACAAAGCGAAACAGATCTAGTTTGTTCTTTGTAGAAGTTAATCTTATTTTCATGACATATATTGTCAGAAACAACATCTAACAAGTGATGGATTATAAACCAGGTACAAATTATTTTAGTATAGAACTATTTGTGGCTTGTTAGACAGCCGAAAATACCCAGTTTTGAGCCTATGCTTAAACTAAGGGATTTTCAGTGATGGGACAAATATCATATCTTAATGTATAATGTGCACTTTCAGAGCAAAACCTGTTTTATATTGGTGGTTGTGTTTCATGTTTCTGTAGATATAGTTTTATTAAAAACAAATAACCTCCACATGCATGCATTACATTATTTGATCCTTAAAGATGTGATGTTTAATAGTCTGTAACAACATAACAAGTCTAGATAGTTGTTTGATTCTAATAATGAGCTGTCATGTTTACATGGTTCATAGTAAGAAGTTTATAATCAAATTCATTGGTGGAATAAGTGTCCTATTTCTATACACACTTTTACAAAACACGTTTCGAACTGTGTTATGCTCGATTAAATTATGATTAGTTCTTTTATCAGATTAGACAGTCTTTGACTAGATTAGATGAAATATAGTAATTTGAGTCTATACTATTAACAACTAATAAGGCAAGTTTACGATCTTATGTTTACTCATGAACAACTTAAGTGATTAAGGCATAAATATAGTTAACAGTAATTTTATAGAAGTCACGAGAGTAATCATTAAAATGTCACTATCTGTTGTAATCATTAAAATGTCACTATCTGTTGTAATCATTTAATGTCACTATCTGTTGTAATCATTAAAATGTCACTATCTGCTGAGCTGTCGAAATAATTGATCTTAGAACCTGTCTACAGTAAAAGTTGCTGTTGTTTTATTTTAGAATTAATTTGTGATTCCATGTTTAATAAATATTATAGTTTTAAGATTTCTATAATTTACTTTCAGTATTGTCAAATTATAGAAGACTGAATGGAGTCAGAACAGGGTTAAACTATAGTCTAAGAGAGATACTGAAAAAAGTAAATTAAAATTATAGAATTATTTGTTTGAAACTAAAAGTAATTCATGGATTACTTAAGACAATTAGCTAACTAGAAACACTCGTTGTTCTAAAAAAACAAAAGTTAAACTCATAATGGACTGAATCACTTCTAATGACACTCTGATGGGATATGTTAAGTCTCATTATGACATTATGTTGGATGAAATAAGTATAAAATAAATCATATTACAGAAGTTAACATTACTGTTTCCCCCCTGATCATGTTAAACAATTAGGTACAAAAAAGTAACTTAATCGAAATTGGATATATTCTTAATGATTTATAATTGAAACAAATACACATATTTATGGTTTGTAAAGTAATTCACTTGGTGAAGGAAAATGTAGTTCACTACACAGTTACACTAAATGAATAACAACAGCTGGCACCAGCTTTTTGTGTCAAGAAGAAAGCAATAACACGTAATATCAAATTAAAATCTTAAAAGGTTCTTATAAATCATTGTTGTTTTAATTTAGTTTTTAACAATAACTGTACAAGCAATAACGATATCAATGCAAATAAACTTGGAATTAAATCAGGAGAATGAGAAGACACTCCTTAATTATGATTGTGTTGTTTGCTGTTTGGTCATACGTTTACAGTTAACCTGTAAACTGGTAATCGTATTTGATCACAACTTCAAATGATTTAGTTCACTTTGGACTTAGCAGTCGTCTAGTTGCTGGAACTCCAATTACCTCTCAGTTCGAACTTTTTCATCCAACATAGCTCGTAAATCTTCATTTCTTGCCTTCAGCTTCTCTATCTCTCGTTTTGCAGATGGTAACTTATCTAACTAGTGATTTAATAAAAAAAATAAACTTTAATTTGAAATATAAACAAATAAATTTCTTTACATATTCTATAATGATGTAACAATTCTAAAAGATGGCTCTTTGATCCTAACAATATGATAGTGAGTTTTAACAACAGATATATAGTCTCGAATAATGAAACAAGTCTATACGGTTCACTAATCCTAACAATATGTTGTTTTTATTTGACTATACTTACATAGGTAATGAATCTACATAGCCATTTGATTGTAATGGTTAACTATTTTGTTTAACTATGTTTACATTGTTTATAATATTATTATAATAAGTCTAGATCACTATTTAACCCTAACAATGTGAGACTTTGTTTCTTAACACAATCCAATACTGTAGTATAGCTGTCTATACTTTTTTTTAGATACTCAGAGCCTAAATAAATACTGCAAAAAAATACAATAAAAAAGTAAAAAAATAACCTCTTTCTGCATTTCCAGGTTTTCTTTACGAAGGCGATGTATGTCTGCAACCTTGAACTCCAGCACAGTTTGAAGGCTTTCTACTTCTTTCTCAAGATAACATTTCTCATCAAGAATCCTCTGCGAAGAAAGTGTATTCTTTTTATTTCAACACGTATAACAATTAGTATATTTGATGATGTAGTTTTACTCTCACAGATGTGTTTTTATTTTGGACGAGTTAGTAGTGAGTGGCTAAATGGTTCGTTATTGTCAATCCAAAAAAGTCTACAGTTTGCAGTCAGTTGCTGCAAGATCTCGTTTTATTGTGCCATTGGTGCATTATAAGTTTGATAATTATATGCTTATATTATATTAGAGTAGCCTAGTAATTGACTGTCTTCTATACTTCAAGTTTATCAGTTCAGAGTTGGGGATCACTAGACCAATTAGCCCTTTTGTAGCTTAGTGCAAATATTCATAAAAAATCAAACAAACATTCTTGCTTCTTTTCTCATACATTTATATGTAAGTAATAATATAATCATCCATGAGTTAGTGTATTACACTTCATATTAGTGTGTTTTATTTTTTGTTTTAAACACATTACAACTCACTAATGATATTAACATATCAAACCAGATTAAACATTAAATACAATACCAAAAATTTAAGTGTTTTCTTCAGATAAATCCATTTACTTTATTTGAGTGTTTTTTGTTTGTTGTTTTTTTTGGGTAGGGTTATAAAATTATTAATATGCACAGGTGTTAAAATTATTCCATTATTTAGTGCAGAAAAAAATGAATCTTTTAGTAAACATTAGCTTGTCACATCAGAAAATTTCTAGAATTGTATCTCTTTCATAAAATTACTCCACTAGAGGGCATTAAAATGATCAAATGAAAAAAATAATATCATTACTGGGTTGGTGCTTGTTTTTTGAATTTCGCATAAAGCTACTCGAGGGCTATCTGTGCCAGCCGTCCCTAATTTAGCAGTGTAAGACTAGAGGGAAGGCAGTTAGTCATCACCACCCACCGACAACTTTTGGGCTACTCTTTTACCAACGAATAGTGGGATTGACTGTCACCTTACAACACCCCTACGGATGAAAAGGCGAGCATGTTTGGCGCGACCGAGATGCGAACCCGCGACCCTCAGATTACGAGTCGCACGCCTTAACACGTTTGGCCATGTCGGGCCGGGTTGGTGTTTGACCAAGTTAAACGACAATGAGTCTCATCTATCACGCTTTTTTGTTAAGACTCAATGGTGATGAAGTTTACCTATTTCTAAAGTCCTGGTTTTGGTTATAAACAATTTTAGTTTATAAAGACAAATACTACATACTGGAGAATGAAATGGAAGTCATTCTTAAAAAAAACCAACAAAAAAACACTTACCAGAACATACAAGTTGATTTTCGAAAATTATATATTCTATTTATGCCATGTTGCTTATAAGATTTTCTTAAAAAAACAAGTTTAAAATAGAAAAGTTAATAATATGGAATATCTTTTATTTGAAGAAAACAGAAAATTAAGCCATAGAAATATTTTTGACATACTTACTTGAAAGTAGGAAAGTTGAAATAATTTTAGTATTGTTTCCACAAAATTGGTAATCAGTTGAAAAAAAAAACACATCCAGATAAAGTGTTGAAAATGAACTTTCTAATTTTATGAACTAAAGTTGTATGTTATCATTATTATTATTGGTTTAATACTGTCGTTGTTTAAATATGTTCTTCTAAGTGCCTATCTCATGTATCAACCTATATTTCCTATTCTACACAATGAGCCAGTTGCGATCTGTCCATCACAGGTGATAAAACCCAATTTTAGTGTTATAAGCCTGCAAAATTATCACTGAACCACTGAGGGCCCTGTTATAGTAGTCAGATACCAGTAGCGGGTCATACCTGTAATTTCATGTTGGTGTCTCCATGCAGACTGCTTTCCATCTGCTTCTGTAGGTCTTGTAGCTGCTGCTTTAAGATCTTTACAGCTTTCTCATTGCTCTCTGAAGCCAGTTGCATCTGCTTTGCAAAGTCTTTCTCTAATTCTATTGAAAAAAAACACAAAGATATTGCAGAACTACTCAACAAACACAGCCATGACAAAAGCCATCTCGATATAAATTTTTGTCTTTTTGCATTTGCTTTAAACCTTGTACCTAACCATTAACATTATTTGAATATAGCTAATGTTTAATTGATGTTTCATAAATCTAACCAAGCTGTAACAGACAGCAAAACCTTTTCCTCTCCAGTGATATAGTAAGGATTCTATGCTATACAAATGTAAAACTCAGTACTACTAAGATTTTCATTCAAAAGTATGTATTTTAGCTGACACACCTAACAGAAATTAATCATTATTCAGGCCTAACTTCAGATTTTCTCTGGATCTGGAAAGAATGAGTTACGATGTAACTGGTGCTAACTAAACGAACAGTTACTTACAAGAAATATGGCTAACATTAACTGAAGAAATGGTTACTGACAAGTATGGCTGATTTCAAATGAAGGAATGGTTACTGACAACAAATATGGCCAATGTTAACTGAAAGAATGGTTACTGACAAGAAATATGACTAATTTCAAATGAAAGAATGGTTACTGACAACAAATATGACTGATGTCAACTGAAATAATAGTTACTGACAACAAATATGAATGATTTCAATTAAAGGAATGGTTACTGACAACAAATATGACTGATTTCAACTGAAAGAATGGCTACTGACAGCACATATGACTGATGTTAACTGAAGGTATAGTTACTGACAACAAATATGATTGATATCAGCTGAAGGAATGGTTACTCGTAGCTCACTCTTTGAAAATACTCTTCATAATTTTGAAATTTACGAATAGACTTTCAACATTTTTACCAACAGTCAAAAGTGTCATTAATAATACAAATAATTAATCCTAATATCCAACTTGCCATTATGAGTCATAAATAAAAATTTCTGTGATTTCCGACTAAAAGATTAGGAAGAGAAAGCAAGAACAAAATGAAAACACTTAGAATTCCACTGAGAAAAACTTGCATATATATCTACAAGTGTCAATGAGGTACAATTAATGTACAAATGAAGACAAAAAATACAAAACTTTCAAACAGATGCTAAAGAAAATAATTATAAGTTACGTAAATAATATAAATAATAATAAATAATGGCAAATAATGTAAATAATGATCCTTTAAAAAAACCATTAGAAAAATTTCCACACACCATGAAAATTAACCAAGAAAATCAAAAAATAAAAACTAAAACTGGAGTAATATCAGAAAACAATATTTAATAATTGGTTTGTTTAGAATTTTGTGCAAAGATACATGAGGGCGCTCTGTGCTAATCATCCCTGATGTAGCAGCGTAGAGAAAAGGTAGCTATTCATCACCACCCACTGCCAACTTTTGGGCAACTCTTTTTATCAACGAGAAGTGAGATTGACTGTGATGTTATAATGTCCTCATGGCTAAAGGGCAATTTGAACCCATGACACTCAGATTACGAGTTTAGTGCCTTAACCACTTGGCCATGCCAGGTATAATAATTCATAAAACAAAATATGAAAAGCATTGGAAACCAATGAATGAAAAAAGATTCCACATGTAAACATAAAAACCAATGAATGAAAATAAAGTCAACATAAATACATCAGGAACCTGTGAATGTCAGCAACAGATGTATAAAAGAAACCCCAAAACGAAAACGAAATAAGAATGAAATAATTGGAGCCCAAGAATAATAATAAGTACTTATATATCACAGACATTAAGTAAAATTTACTATTCTTGTGAAATAATCTTAAAATAACAGTCAACAACAACAATAATGCGTTGTTAGATAAGAGAGCAAATCTGCCAAAAAAACCATTTTAGTGCATTTAATAACCACTAGGTGATGTTCTGTGAACTTATTACTCTGCATTATGCTGCCGAACTAGCTAATTAATGTTTTATTCCCAACTGCTGTTAGAAATCTGAAATGTGTTTCGATATTTGGATACATGACTTATTATTTATGTCTTTTAATTTTTGATCTGAAAAGTCTCCATCATAAACATAAATATGTACCAATAAATTAACACAATGACGCATAAAACCTTCCTACCTATACTGATATTTCTATTTTTAAAACGATGCATTAAATATGTTAACCTAATACATTCTTCCTTTTCTATTTATAAGGAGAGTAGAATTTGAAAGGAAAAACAATATTATGAGAGGTAGCTCTGTGGTATTTGATCCTTTAATTCACAAGAACAATACTTTATGAGTTTAATTGCACAGAAGTGTTTAAGTTTGAATATAAACAAAGGTTACCTTCAATTCGAAGATTATGATGTACTTTCAAAGCTGCAACTACTTCAGTGTTCTCGTTCTCGGCATCTCTAACAGACTGAGCATGAGTATTTTTCAGGTCTTCAATCTTCAGGAAAATACGAAATGCAATTCATTAAAACTTCTATCAAGTGTTTTTTTAATCATAAATAATAGGTTTTGTTGCTTGTATTTTAAAACAACAGATGACGCCACTAAAGTTTTATAGTAACCACATTTATCATTTTATTTCGCACAAAGCTACACCAGGGTTATCTGCGCTGGCTGTCCTTACTTTAGTGAAGGCAGCTAGTCTTCACTATCCACCGCTAACTCTTTGGCTACTCTTTTACGAACGAATAGTGGCCTTGTCAGCTGTGGGGGCGTTATAAAGTGAATTCCCCCCACAGCTGACAAGGCGAGCGTGTTTGGTGTGACGGGAATTGGAAATCACGACCCTCGGATTACTCGTCGAGAGCCTTTTCACCTGGCCACGCCAGGCCTAACCAATTTTTGAGGATATGTTTACAACTTTAGATCGCGGTTCTTTCATTAAGTCAACTTCATAGGAACTAAAACGATAACACTAAATAAACTCTCAAATATAAATTAAAATCGAGTCACAATTCGTAAGTTCTCTTTGTCTTACAAAATTATTTGTTATCATTGTTAGAATATGGTCTAAAAAACAGCTTTTATACCAGGCTAATGCTTTAACTGGTTCAATGCTCCTTCTATATAAATTTAAGTGTTTGAAAGTGAAGACGTAATTGTGGTGTCCAAGTAAAAAACTTTTTTCATTTGTTCGAACGATTAAATCATATACCGAAAAAAACAACAAAATTTTACAAAAATGAATTAAATTGAATAAATTAATAATGGTTTTGATTGGTTTTGAATTTTGTGCAAAGCTACACGAGGGCTATCTGTGACGATTACGTCCTTAATATAGCAGTGTAAGACAAGAGGGAAGGCTGCTAGTCATCATTGTCCACCGACAACTCTTGAGCTACTCTTTTAACAACGAATAGTGACATTAACCGTAACATTATAACGCTCACATGGTTGAAAGAGAGAGGATGTTTGGTGTGACGGGAATTAAAAACGAAGAACAGACACAAGTTACATCTATCAAACCTACTTCATGATCTTAAGCGTAAATAATGAAACCAACTTCGTTAAATTAAGCCTATATACTCAAACTGGTGTTCTACAAATGTTTTTTAGATTAACATCTGTTGTGTTCGACCAGTGAAGTATCAAAAGAAAATTTAAGAAAACGAATATGTTTAAGAATTTCATTTTGATTGGTAACGAGAAATCAGTAACTTTGAAAGTGTTATTAAACTCACCTCTTTGTCATACGCAGCTCGTAATTTTCTAAATTCTTCATGGTGGTTAAAGTCCACTAAAATAAATAATAGTTGTTGCTGTTGACACACATTTTACTTCAACTGAAATATAGTGCCTTAAAGTATCTGTAATTCCATTTACTCTAAGATATTAAGCTTACAAGATTTATAGTAACGAAAACAGAAGAAGCAAATAGATCTATACTAACCACAACTAATTCTTGGATAATTCTTTAACCAACGGATAGTGCAATTGATTGTCTCTTTATATCGAACACACAGTTGAAAGAACAAGCATGTTCGATGATTTAGATTTGAATCAGCGGCTCACAGATTGTGAGTCAGTGGGCAGAGAAGAGATAATCCATTGTGCGATCTTTTGTTTCATTTTGTTAGCTCTAACTCTCCTAAAATATACTATAAACTCAAAATCTAAATGTTCTATCCATCTAAATGTTCGTAACAGACATTAGATTTATCTTATACTGAGAATGACTTTAATGTGACTATTTCGAAGAAAACTTACACGTTTCGGTCTCTTCTTTGTGCGTTGTTGTCAGCTTCGAATCCGGTTCTTGTATTTCCTCCGCACGGTTTCGCCTCAGTTGTTCTAATTGCGTTCCGCAATCGCCTAGATAAAAGAACAGTGTCTTTGATAGCTCTATATTTTCAAATTCTTATCGTTTTGCGATTTTTATAATCTAGTCCAACGTTTCGCATACTGTCGGGCGCGAGCAGATACGGTAGTGTCAATAGTGTAAGAATGCAAAATGAAGTTTTTTTATTATTTTTAATTAATAGAAATAATAAGAAAGTACAAAAACAGACAAATTTAATGTACATGCCTCGTCTCTTATTTCAGTCACAGTGGGGGAGGGAAGCAAAAGAAACTATATTTATTAAAGCAGGTTTGCTTGGTTTTGATATTTTCGCAACGCTACACGAGGGCTTTCTGCGCTAGTCATCCCTAATTCAGCAGTGTAAGACTAGAGAGATGGCAACTAGTCATCACCACCCACAGCCAAGTCTTGGGTTACTCTTTTACCAACGAATGGTGGGATTGAACATCAATTTATAACGCTCTATGGCTAAAATGGCAGGCATGTTTGATGTGACGGGGATTCGAACCCGCGACCCTCATATTACGAGTCGAGCTCCCTCACCACCTGTTCATATTATTGAACATATACACACGTCAAACTCTTATCCTATACATTCCGGAAACTAAATTTAAAATCTGTACACTCTGGCGACTAAAATCAAGATCTCTGTACTTTGTAAAATCAAAGATCTGAATTTCTGTAATATCCAGAAATGTAGAGTATAATAGTATTTGCAACACGTGAATAACATAAATCATGATATAATGGGCTTGAGGTAGGGCATGTCAGTGGCGTCTGCAGTGGAGGGGTCAAGAAGGGCATTTCCTCCCTGGAACATTAGAAACACAATTCTTTCTTTCTTCATTCAGCATATTTACATGAGTTTCTATTCATTTCACAATATCACCGCACCCTGGATAAATTTCTGCGGGCGTCTTTGAAGCGGGTGCTTCAGTTTCGTAATAATAACTTCATACAACGAAAATATTTAACCAACATACTTTGCTGAGCTCTCCATTCCAATAAAGTGCTTGAGTGGGACAACGCATCCAACTGAAAATAACAAAATGACAACGATTAACAATTAACAAGCATGTAAATAATAAATAATTAAGAAATTATTACAAAAATAATAACACATGTTAAATAATGTCACACGAATTCAAAAGTATAGAATTCACGGTACCTAATCTATTTCTTTTTTTATGGGGAGAGGTAATTTTTCGAATAGAACAGGTGAGAAATTTTATTATGCATTAAGCTAAGTTTTCAAACATAAAAACGAATAAACACTTAAATAATGGAAATTATTATTGTTGAATTATATTGCTAGTTTTGTTGCAACTCTTATCTACATCAAATAAAAATCTTACTGCTGGCTACATTCAACGAAACGACGGTTAATTGGCCAGTACACAGTTAACGAATAACTTTGACAGTGCTGTTGTTCGTTAGGTTTCAAGATTTGCACAAACATTAAAAAATACCATATATCAAATTCAAATAATGCAATATACCGTTTCAGGTATGTATAAGTGCAAAGTTTTTCTACTCAATTTAAAAGTATTCCCTTTAACTTATAGATATATTGATGATTTAATTATTATTAGTATTTATTTCCTTTAATTCGTAAGTTCTTACAATTTCTGTTTACTAGTGGAACCTCAGCAACAATGGTAAGTTTCTTTAAGCACATTATTATAAATGTTGTCATTTAAGCACTGTTTACTGGTAAAGCCTCAGTAACAATGGTAAGTTTCTTTAAGCACATTACGAGAAACGTTTGTAATTGTTGGCATTTGAGCACTGTTTACTGGTGGAGCCTTAGCAACAATGGTAAGTTTCTTTAAACACATTATTATAAATATTGTCATTTAAGCACTGTTTACTGGTGGAGTCTCGGTAACAATGGTGAGTTTCTTTAAGTACATTATTAGAAACGTTTGCAATTGTTGTCACTTAAGCACAGTTTGCTCGTGGAGCCTCAGCAACAATAGTAAGTTTCTTTAAGCACATTAGAAAAGTTTATAATTATTGCCGTTGCTCCACTCCTTATTATTATACTTCGTTTAGCACAATGTGAATTTATTATTAAATTGTTATAAAGATTTTTAAAGTTTAAACTTTAGACACGAGTTCGTAATTTCTTGTCTGCGTTTACGATTTTCCTTCTCGTGATAATAATGTTCCTTGATTTTGGTTTGAAAAATTATAATTCCTCAGTTACTTACATGCTGTAAAGTTCGTAATGAATAGACATATTTTACTTTTAAAAAATATACATTTTAGTTATGAGACTTAAAATGCTGGTTTTGATATATTTTGTGTTTTGATTTTTAATAAATATTATAAAATATTACAGTTACGATAGAAAGTGTTCCGTACCCTGTGTCCAGAGTAGTTTTTACTCATAACTTAAAAGTTTCAAGATTATATTATAAATATTATACTAACACACATCTACATAAATTTTATGTAAATTGAGCGACAAATAAACTGTTTATAAACAAATAACGAAACATAGGAGGGGCAGAAAGTGTTCATGCGTCTACTTTAATGGTCAGATGTGCAGCCTTTCAGGTGAATTACTTGGCGCAATCACTCCTCATAGCCCTCCATGACTGTTTGACAGTACGACTAGTATTTTCTTCCATTCTTCTTTACAGAAGGCCTCCAATTCTTGCAAGTTTTTCGGATGACGCTGATGAACCCTGGTCTTGAACTCATGCCAAACGTTTTCAATTGGGTTGAGATCGGGTGACTGCGATGGCCATACCAGAACGCTTGTATGGTTCCTCTGCAACTAGGATTGCACATATTTCGATGTGTGCTTAGGGCCATTGTCGTGCTGGAAGATCCAACGACGCCCAAGCCGCAAGTTCCGAGCATCATTCTTGATATAAGTGGCTAATTTTTCAACGTACTCTTCTCTTTTTCATGATTCCGTTGGCGCGGTGACGGCTGCCTACACCAGAAGAGCTGAAGAAACCCCATAGCATGATCCCCGTGTTTAAGTGTAGGGACGGTGTTCTTTGGAAGATTTCGTGCTCCCTTCTTACGGAAAATATAGCGAACATCATTGTGGCGGAAAAGTTCGATGTTAGTCTCGTCTGACCAAAGAATACTCTTCCAATAGGTAAAGGAATTATCTACATGCTTTCTTGCACATCTCAATCAGTTTATTTGTGGTTTAATTCACATAATAATTTATGTAGGTGTGTGTTAGTAAAATATTTGTAATATATTATACTTCTATTAGACTTATTGTGATACTTTTTAAGTTATGAGCAAAAAACTACTCGGGACGAAGGGTGTACGAACACTTTCTGTCGTAACTGGAGTTATGTTGAAAGAGAATAATATTCGTATAATACGTTCAAAAATGGTCACAGTAAAGGTAATCAGTTTTCTAAATGCAGGTAACTTTACACGTGGTTTGGGGTTCACCACGTTAATCACACACACATGCGTTTGAGACGGCATGACGAGAAGTTATTGAAAATCATTCCCACTATTGAGAGCCTATTTTAACACCGTATTCACTATATGGGAGGAGAGGTGTATATTATCTTGTTGGAAATTGTATAGTCCCCCATCCCCCTTGAACAACAATAGTTATAAACCTTGACCTATTAAATTTGATCACGTTGTTCAACAAGATATAAAGCTATTACGGAAACTGGAAAGCCAACTTCAGAGAAAAGTATAAATTTTAGCCTCGCCATAACGGCTCATAAAATGTCTCTAAGTTCGTTGTTGTTGTTTTGAAACAGCTCTTTTTTTCTTTCTTATTTTTGTCTTTATTTCTAGGATCATTTCATAAAATATTTCAAATGATTGACTTAAGGTTATCAGAATCTCAATAGCAATATTCTGCAAAGACAAAAATTCATATAATAATTCATATAATACTTTTGATTATATTAGTGATTATATAACACCAGCTATGAGGAGGGTGGGTGTGAATTACCTGTGGGAAATTATATTTTGGTGTTAAAAAATAATTTCTGGTATAGTATTATCTCCACTCTGTAAAGGTAAAAGGGTCAGTTAAGAAGCACTGCAGAATAACTAACTATCCAGAATGAACAGGTGCACTCTGAGATGAATAAAGCACATAATGGGGTATTTCTGGAACAGGTATGCTCTTTGCACAAAAAATTGGAAATTAAAGTAGTATGTGTGAAAAATGGATCATTAGGTGGAAGCGTTAGTCATGTATAAATGTAACTATAGTGAACTATATATTTTCTCACCCTCAACTGGACAGATTCTATAACTCATTTGTAACCACAAGATTGTGGATAGGGCATGTAGACCAATATATACACATGTATGCATATATACATACCAACAACCAACTGTAAGTGGAATACCATCATTGTTTGTTCTCTTGTCTTCTTGAGAGACAATCAGTCACACTTTGATGGTGTTACAGAACAGTTGCCATCTCCCTTTTTCATTTTGGGAGATTTTAACAGACACTCCCCTGTGGGGTAGTACCAATATGTACATGAGGGATTGTTTCATTGAAAATATGTTCTCAAATCACAACCTATCTCTCTTCAGTAGTGGTTCTTTTCCCTATTTCCATGCACCTAGTCATTCTTTTACTGCTGTTGACCTACGTATCTATCTGTTCCCCTTCACTTTTATTGGAGAGTTGACAATGGTAAGCAGAACAGTGAAACTACCCATTGTTTTGAGAGAGAATGGCTGTGGTCAGCGCCCTCTAGCTTGAGTGCCATGGTGAAAGTTGGACCAGGTTAACTGACTTTTTTTACCTCTTTTTTTGGAACTTGGTCCTGCAGTCGTTAGTCTTCCATCTGTTAACAACTGCATGGAGGCAGTAAGTAATTGCAGAATTCAAGCAGCTGCCAGCAGGTCAGCTCCACAATATTTCAATAAAAATTATTTTCTCATTGTTTAGTAAGAAGAGGTATCATCCAATTTTCACAACATCAGCAATTGGAAAAAGATTACAAAGAATGGTTTTGTAGCAGTATTGACATCATTGTTGTTTAATGAAAGGAGAGATCAAAATAAATCTGTATGTATGTCATATTGAAAGAAATAATAGTGTCTGTAACTGTTTGTTAACAACAGCTTAGCATTCTTATGTTAGTTCCTGTTAAACTATGTTGAAGCATACTAAATAACCCTATCCATCTGTTAACAGGATTAAAAATGATATATTTCTATATCAGTTCCTGTTGAACAAGTCAGAAATTGTGTTATCATCAAGATTAAAAGTGATGTAACATTGCCAGTTGCCTGTTGAAATGTCTATGAATATGTCAAACAGTTTCTTTCAAGATTAAACATTGGTTCATGTTGTACAATCTTGGAGTTAAACAGCTGACACCAAAACTAAACATTTGTTATTTTCAACAAATTTCAAACACAGTAAACAGCTGGTACAAAACCTAAACAAACTTGAGACACACAGTTGCCACTACTTCTAAGCATCACTTCCTGTTGAACAGAAGTAAAACATATTAAAAGCTGTTACCAAGAATTGTTAATTTCTTCTATACTCTTTGTGTTGAATTTCTTTAAACAGAGAATGAGATTGTCATTGAAAGGTTTGTAAAAGATGGTCTCATTTTGTTCTCTCTCAGCCTCTTAAATATACAGATCTTTTTAGACATCATTTCTGGCATTTCCACATCTACATTTGCTGCTAACATACATTAGAAATGTACTGAGAGCTCTTTTTTATTTACATTTTAATTCTTTCTATCCTTCTTGGTACAAACACTACCTTTAAGGGTCAATTCTTACATTTGAGATATCTAAACTCTGACATTACCCCATGAGAATTATCTCAACAATACCAATAAAAAGGCTAAACTTGCCACATTCTTTATTGCAAGCTGTCTCTGATCTAATGACAAACCACATAGTGACAGAGATCCTTTAGTCTTTACATACCTTCCTTCAACTAGTCAGAGTAGTCGAACTGTCCAATGCAACATTACTTTACTGACAAGAGAAAACACATCTCTCAACATTTTTATCACTCCACTTTCAGTTTCTTTCAAATGTAAAAGGAATTTCAAAGACTGTCCAGTATATTCCAAATTACAGACAGAATCAATCACCTTCACTTGTACAAACTGACAAAACTGGTCTGTGTTGGCGAGCTAATTGTCTTCCATGCGATTATATCACTAACTTATCGAATCTCTCCAGTTCTACCTTTCATGTAAAAGGCCAATTTAAATCATTGTGAATTATTTATTTATTTGCTTTACTAGATGTAAACATCTCTCACTTGTGTGCAATGACACCCTTAAACCCTCAGTTCTCAAACACCTTAACTTTCCAAATCACAATGGGATTGGCGACATGAGTGTACTGGTATTATAACATGATCCCAACAAAAAAGTATCATTGCAAAATCCAAGAACATAAACTTATATTTAACTAAATTTTAACACCACATAGAATTAATACATGTTTTTTAAAGTGATTATTATCTTCCTTGTATTTCACTTTTCCACTCCTGTTACCATGACATCATATACATATATTCCCTGATCAATATTCTTTTTATTATATAAAATCCTTTTTTTACTTATGGAAAAACGTTATTTACAGAGTGGTGAGAGCATCATACAGTTTTTTAAATATTTTTTCGTTTGTGTATGTTATAAATGAAACTAGTAATAAACTGTCAATGACATATATAATAGTTTATATTTTCTTTATACAAACAGACAAAGAAAGATAACAGCTCTTGCACATCAATTTAAAACACAAAAAATATTTGTTCTGAGATTTTTTTTCAAATAATTTATGAACAAGCTCATATAAATTAGTGACAGGTTATGATGGCTGTGGAATATTGTTTCCAGTGCAGTTAAACAGAATGAACAATTATCAGTGTTAGATTTTACTTCTTACAGCAGAGTTACTCTGGGTGTAATAATGTTTTCACCAATAAGTAATATGAAATTGAAAGTCCCCTTATTCATTTGTTTCTGCTATATAGTGCTAATCATAGTTCAGTATATATGTACCACTTACATATTGGATTTGTTTTCTTTTATATAACTTCTGTTTGTGTATGTATGTGGTTTATTAAGAAATTTCCAAATTTTAGTAATATGTTCACTGTTGCAATGAGAAAAATATACAGAGGATAATGTAATTAAAATAATGTATTCACCACGAACTGATTCATTGCTATTGTGATATAATGCACTTTGGAACTTAATTATTCATATATGTTTATATGAAATTTAATAGTCGAGTCACATTTATAAAAATAATTTATATGATCCCAGTGAATTAACTTGGAAAGTCCATCTAATTTACAAGATTTAAATTGGAAAACGGTTAGCAAAGTATACTGATGTTGTTTTTAAACTATTGTGATACACCAATTGCTTCCATAAATTCCAAATAAACTTTATCATAAACCTAATTTACAAGATTTAAATTGGAAAACAGTGAGCAAAGTATACTGATGTCTTTTATAAACTATTGTGATACACCAATTGCTTCCATAAATTCCAAATAAACTTTATCATAAACCTAATTTTGTGGGTGAACAATAAAATATTAGATATAACTGCATGTGTGTGAAAGTCAGCATCTGTGTGTGTAATCTTATAGAAGAAAATACATTTGTTTTTTATTCAGGACATTTACTTATCTTGCAACATTTTCAAATGCATTTGGGAACACAAACTCATACACATCAGAAAAAGCCTTGAATTAAGACAAATAATATTTTTGTTTTAAAATTTTTCTGATCATCTTTTCAGGTGAAATTAAGAGCATGGTCATTTCTACACACAACCAGAAAAAAATCGTTTCCATAAATCTAAAATGCAGAGATTATACAATTAATCTGAGAGTTACCAATGGGGGTCATCAAATCCATTAGTTGCATAAAGTTGGGTACACTATAAACCAAACATATGAGTAAACTGAGGATTTAGTACATTATAAACAAAAATTTAGAGTTTTAAGAGGGTTGAGTGCATTTTACTGAGAGAATTCTGAATAATCACTTCAAGAAATATTGCAATAACCACAGCAGATATAAGTAGTATTTGAAAGGAATGTAAGTGAAGGACATTTATAACTTGTTTGGTGTCATAGGAACTACAATCCTACCAAAAAATGGTCACTTTTAGAAAGGTTATTTAACACCCCTTTTCTACACACAATTTTGACATTGGAAAACAAAGGAATACATGTACAGATCAACTTGGAACGTCAAAACCATCCAAAAAGAGACCTGAAAAAAGTTATACCCCTCACCCATGGTACAGAAAGTGCAGCATCTTGCAACAGATGAGAAAACATCAACATGGATGTCAGTCAGTAACAAAATGCATCTTCATCAGAATGTAACATAATAAAAGAGTATGCCCATCTCAAAAGTGCCAGAAGCCACATATATACACGCTATTTCACAATAAATCCATTCAATCATTGCATATCTAAAACATCTGGAGACAAACAATGACATAACAGTCAAATCATCCATAGATCAGACTGATGGAGAATTATCATCCTTATACACTGAGATTGATTAAGGAAAGCAGACAACGAGTAGTGGTGTATTCTTTACACAACTGTCTTACAATAGAAATTTTTCCAATAGGAACTATGTTTGACCATCAGACATTATTTGACTGTAACAATATTGTGATGTATTCAACCTCTCTATATTAAGATAATTGTTTTATTCTAGTTCGAGATCATCCTTTATTGTTAGAGGCTAACATATAAAATTAATAAATACTACTCACATTCTGTACAGATCCTGGCCTAGCATAATGGTAAAATCCCTCAACTGGCCAAGTCTGATCCACTTTCGCTTTCGAAGCTCGGTGATTGTTTCTGCATAAAGAATTTACATCAGATCAAAAATTTGTCTAAGGTTTTTTAACATCGTTTTGTCTAGAAATTCTTCATACACTACTCAGTTACTACATTATTTAATATAGAGTGAGAACTTTCTCGGTTTACTCAGGTTAACTTGGTGTGTGTGTGTGGGGTATCATTTGACAACACACGTATACTTTGACGAATTGTATAGGTTAATATCAATACACTAAGGTCTTTTTAAGATTGTTTCTGATACAAAACTGAAATTCTTTATCTTGAATTCTCTACCATTACAGTGACATGTCATGGAATCCACAGCACGAGAAACCGAATTTTCGATACCCGTAATGACCATGGTGTAGCTTGGTGCCTAATTCTAAACAAACAGTCTTGAATTGTAAGTGTACATTCTGTGTGCTGTATTTTTGTGTGTATTTAACATTGTTAAAATGTCTATCAGAATAAGAACAAGTATCTCATCATATATTGCATAAACATTTCAGAATTATTTAACTTACACTTGATAATTTATCAGAAACGAACATTTTCATAAACTACCTGAAGTAGCACAGCCTCACCATTCGAATATTAAAATTATTCAAGGTATTAAATCATTCAGGTTTCGTCATTTTTCATGTGTTAGTAACAGCTGATTTTGATATATTATATATATATTGCTTGTGCAGTAACCGATTATTATTCAGCTTGAATGCAAACTTCAGAAGATACTTTCGTAGATTTTTTTAAAGTAGAAACCTGTTTTCTTATATATTTAATGATCCTTCCTCACTTTTTTTCTATTATTATGGATTGTCAGGTTCATGGGACTGAATACTCTGTAGTTGGTGATGAATTTGAACAATAAATGGACAAAACAATATTCAATCATTTTAAGAATAACATATTCCAAACAAGTCAAATGAATGTAAACCCACACATATGACAAAATCTTGGTTCAATGTTGTGTATCACAATTGTTTATAAAGCTTCAAATAATTCTCATTTCACTTAAAGCATTCGTACACGCTTGTTTAATTCAGTTGCGAGTTCAAATCACCATCCTACCAAACATGCTTGTCCTTTCAGCTGTAGGGAGCATCACAAAGTCGTGGTCAATCCCACTAAGCATTGGATAAAAGAGTAGACCAAGAACTTAGAAACTGAAATTAGACTTCTTTTGTTTACATAGAATCTGTCAAACCACTGTAATGTCAAAAATATGTTGTTTCAAAAGGTAATCATTTATATAATCATGTTAACTAAACAACACAATAGTTGTGCTTGAACTCAACATTAAAGCCAATATACCATCAGGGAGGAAGTTGCCATTCAAAAGTATTCTTCAACACACCATACACGTTAAGGGGTTGACTGTCACTCTTATAACAAGCCCATACATTAAAGTTTAAAAATAATATGTGGCTCCAATGTAGCATTGTTTCTAGAAGGTTCCTAGATTAATTTATGAATAAAAGTGTCTTGAACAGTTTTCAAAAAACCTGTGTCCCTAACGGATTGATTCTAGTCTTTCCCGATCTATATGCCTGAAATTAAATCATCTATAATTATGATATCATTAACTCTTTCAGCATGGGTTCGATCACGAAGACTGACCTTATAACCATTTCGTTCAGCTTATAGTGTTCATGCTATAATTTTTTATTTATTATGTATATGTTTACCAAAGTTTCATATTAACAGTAAATATTACAAGACTTACGTCCTCAAAAGTTTCACTGTTCTTAAGTGTTTTCTTATAGCAAAGCCACATTGGGCTATCCGCTGAGTCAACCGAGAGGAATCGAATCCCTGGGATTAGCGTTGTAAATTCGTAAACTGGCCGCTGTACCAATGGGAAACTTATAAAACTGACCTTCAGAAAATGATCTGTCTCGGCTGTGTTTTAGTAAATCAACACTTTTATTACTGTTGGCAAATAAATTCTTAAACTTTGTTGTTTTTTAAACATAGAACAGTAAATAAAAAGGGTGTGAGGCGAGCTTAGAAAAGTCCGCATTAATTAAGACAAGAAAAAGCCCAGAAAGAAGTAACCCGTTTCGTAATGGAAAGTAAATATCTCGAGGCTGAACAAGACTATACCAAAGCCAGGAAATAAAATAGGCCAAAAGAAATAGATTTTAGACTCAACTTCAGTTGACAAAGGCAAAATGAGAACTCTGAATTCAGTCGGCATATTAAGATTCCACAAGTTAATGAAAATGAAGTTGATAAATATTTAGAACATTTGGAGAAAGTTGCTTAAATCATGGACTAGCCTACCGAAAATGGCCTTTATTGCTGCAGTGTTTTGACTGGTAAACAGACAGTCAGATGTGGCTTTGCTATGAGAAAACGCACACACACAAGGAGCTCATGCTGCTCTCTTTCTAGAAGATTGCACAGATTATGATAATACTAAAACAGTTATCCTGTAAGTATATGACCTAGTTCCAGAATCTCATCGGCAAAAGTTTCGAGGTTACTACAATCATGATGGTCAAACTCAAATGCAATTCGCCCATGAAAAAGAGGTTTATTTTGATAAGTGTTGTAATTCTATGCATACTGACAAAGTTTTGGTAAATTAAGTCAATTATGTTTAATTTAGGAATTTAAATGCTGTACAAGTTTCCACAAAAATATTTTATTTCTACAAAAATAAAGTTAAAACATTACATGAAAGCAGCTGCTCTTTCCAATGATTACACTTTAATTCATAAAACCACTTTTCATAAAAGAAATTTTCCCAGCTAAGCAGAAACCTGTACCCCTAAAGTTGAGGATACTATTAAAAATGCAGTTCCTATAGTTCGAAATCTTCTGGCAGATTGGACAAAAACTTTATCAAAATCATCAAGGCCTGTCTTCCATTTCTATAAACACCTTATTATATTATGTCCTGTTGTTGGAGTTTGAAAAAGAAACAGAGGCAACACCCAGTGCATCTGTGTCCACATATGGATGTAGTTTTACCAGATCATTCGATGTTGTTGATTTGGCCACTTATAGAAGGGCTAACGTAGTTAAGGAGGAATTTAAACTTTTTGTGTCTGTTGGTTCTGTAATTTCATAAACGACACTGCTAATCTCCTACCCGTACGTATTTTACATGATACTAGAGCGACTCGACTACCATTGTTAGAAGGTATATTGACTTTAGGTTCGAGTTCTGCCATTGTTGTCAGGGTATTGAAGGAAGCTTTGATAATGTTCCTCTTCATAACATATATTTAACATCAGACCTAGTTTCAAGACCAGTTGCGGGTGGAATGAGACCTACTATGCCAATTAATAGTATGTCATTATTGTTTGCAAACGATTTGGCCAGGGGAAAATTTGTTAACAAACCCAAAATGGTTAGTGAGCCGATCACTGTTTTATATGAAGATGATGTTGTTGTTGAGGATAATCCATAAGCTTCCTTCATGTGCTGTGAGTTGAGCTTAGGCAAAGAAATTAAGCCAAAAAGAAATGTTTTGGACCCAAAGAGAATTCTGTGAATAACTGTTACTACACTCATTGGTGAGTGACAATGATGAAAGTGAGATATCTGATTCAACTGGTGAAGTTTATTTGCGAGAAGTAAACTGATCATTGAGCAGGAAAACGATCTACAGATCTCTTCATTATTTAAATACGCACTTCCAAAAGATGAACTGAAGAAAGTTCCAAGCGGTATTATTTTCAAAAATGGTGTGCTCATAAGAAAATTGAGATTACCAAATAAACTAGCCTCAGAGAACTGGGCTAGTTTATCAAATTGTTTTACAAAAGTGTATTGTTGTGATATATTGAAAGTAGCCCATAAACTCTCCATGAGAGGTCATTTAGAGTCAGCAAGACGTGTCAAAATTGCAAGACATTTCTTTTGCTGGAAATTAGGCAAGAGATTTCTCGGTTTGGTAAAAACTTTTCATATCTGTCAATTGGTCAGAAAACCTTACCAGAAAACCCCCATTGCTCTTTAAAACCTGCCCCAACTTTCTAAAAACACCTAGATCATGTGATTATTAGTTATGTTATGACAATAAGATAACATTTGTGTCTGAGCACATTCACGTGCTGTGTAAATTTAGTCTCATACGGTTGTTTGTATTAACTGTCGTGATATTTAAAACTGTATAATTTTTTGACAGTGCATTGTATTTAATGTGTATATATATACATATATCAGTAAAATTGTCTCACGTCAATTTTCAAATATCTAAGGAATGAGGTACAACGGATTTGTCGTTGTTTACTTTAATGCCTACGCTTGTTTCACCAGTTTTCTTTTTGATTGTGACGTATAATTTAATAGTCTGTAACAAATTCTCACTAAAATTCATTGTCCTTTATTATGATAAATGGGAACCCAAATGGATTTAATCCCCTTGCTGTTGTCTTTGATATCCTCAACTTCTACAGGATCTACTTCATATTTTGCATATTATGTCACTCCTCTGCCTCTTTTGTACTCTATTCCTGTTAAATAGCCTGTAATCCTATATTTAAAAGATTTTGCGTCATCAAAACCATTTATGTTTAACCATTTCTCAGTTATCTCATTATGTCAAATTTTCCTCTTTCAACCATGCACTGCTATAGTAATCAATTTCATTTTTTATACGTCCACCATTATGGCTACTTTTACAGAGATGCCAACCATTACGATTTGAGAGTAATCATTACGAGTTTGGTTATACATTACGACTATTCGCTCATACAGACAAACATTACGACTTGTTGCAACTCTGAAGCTATTATATATTATACAGGCCTATACAATAAAGTGATAAATTGTTACCTCAGGGCTTTAAAGAGGTGAAAAGAAAATTTCTGGTGAGATACAAATAAATTTTGATAATAAATAAAAGACATAGTCCGAATGGCTCCTTGCAATAATCTTGTTTGTGCATGAAATAATAAAAAAATATTTGTTTCTCCGACGTATACCAATAGTTTAAGTGCGGTGCTTCTTCATACTGGATACGTAAAGGAATCCACAGTTACGTCATCAGTGCTTGTCAGCCAATCAGTGCTTGCACAGATGGGTATTTCTCGTTTACTAAGCGGCATAGAATATCAATGCGACCGTTCACAAAATGGGGGAAAAAAGACGCCTCCTTCACCAGATTGTCTTGTTCCTGTCAAATCTAAAATGACTAAAACTGTGAATCAAAAATTTAGGAAAGGGTATGGTGCAAAATATCTGGTCATTGCATCAAAAGTCAGTGACAGTCATGCGTTTTGTACAGTTTGTCATATAGATTTTTCTGTGGCACATGGCGGGATAAACGATTGTTCCAGACATACAAAATCGGCATCTCACCAACAAAAGGCTGAGGCAAAGACAAAAACGATACAGATAACGACAATTATGAGTAAGAATTCAGAATATGAAACCATAAGTGCAGAAGTGATGTTCACGTCATGTCTCATAATTTACCCCTAGCTGTAGTCGATCATGCAGGACATCTATTCAGAAAAATGTTCCCAGACTTCGATATAGCGAAAAATATGGCTGTGTATGCAGTCAAAAGGACAATGTTGTTATAACTCTCAACCATCCAGAGACATTCTCATGAAAGCAAAGGCTAAAACAGCTGCAAAACTATTACAATAAGTGTCATTAACTAGTCCTTACACAAAGACATTTTCTATATATGCAAAAACGGCTCGTCTGGGTTGAGAAAATATTTTACATAGAAGAGCGACCAACGTTTCGACCTTCTTCGGTCACCGTCAGGTTCACAATGAAAAATGTGATTAACAGGAAGCTGACCACAAGTTTGGAAGGGGTCGTGTAACTGATTGTCGGAATGTAGAGGGCGGTGTTAGATGTTTGAATATATAATTTTATTTTATTATATTAATATAGGTATAAAGGCGTTCCTTTATATTGGTTAATTTTGGGTTGAAGTTGTTGTATAAGTAAGGTTTCTTTAATTTTGCGTTTGTTTATGTTTCTTTCTCTATTTAGTATTTGAGTGTTTTCTATGGTTATGTTGTGTTTATTTGACTTGCAGTGTTCGAAAACGTGTGAAGGTGACTTTTTATGTTCTTTGAATCTGGTTTCCATTTTCTACTTGTTTCTCCAACATAGAAGTCGTGGCAGTCATCACATTGTATTTCATAAATAATGTTGGTGTGGTGTTTGTCAGTGTAGTTTTCACATAGTATAGACCTCAGTTTTGTGCCTGGTTTTTGAATAAACTTGGTATTAACTGGAGTGTCATATTTTATTATTAGTTTTTGCCATTTGGTACATTTCTGCCATTTCTCAACATCACTGAAAGCCATTTTCTGCTTACTGTTTGTGCATGTTCAATGGTGTTTTACCAGTATGCTTGTTACTCTGAACTAAATAAAAGACAGAGTTTCAAAATATTTTTTTAAAATTTATTTATTAAATACACAAAACACAGTCATAAACGAGCAATCTATAGCAGTAATAAATAATAATAGTTATAATAATAATATAATAATAAACAGCTTAGAAACATTGGTGAGGTCTAGTAGCCGCAAATGATAAAGGGCTCAGTCTACAATCATTAGGCTGTCATTTGAAACAGTTGGCATCTCTGCTTCTATACCCATTTCTAATGCGAAACGTTTCTCTGCCTCTATTTCTTTTTGCACTTTGTTTATCTTCGCACTGACCCCTATCTCGTATACATGCACCACAAAAACGTTTTCTCTGCTAACCCCTTTATATCGCCTGTTCTGCCAGTTATATACTTCACCTGTTTCCATAGGTGGCAAAATCTGATTTTGTTCTCCTATTTACCCACGTCTTGTCAAGAAACCATCTACAACTTTAGCCTCCTCAAGTTTATCATCCACTTCCTTTTCTGGATTTTTTGTTTTCCTACCCTCCAAATGACGACCTGACATGATCAGGTAGTTAGGCACTTCACTCGTTATCTGAGGGTCACGAGTTCGAATCCCGGTCACACCGAATATGTTCGCCCTTTCATTCGTCGGTGTGTTATAATGTGACGATTAATCTTACTATTGGTTGGGAAAACAGTAGCCCAAGAGTTGACGTTCGATGGTAATGACTAGCTGCTGTTCCTCTAGTCTTACACTGCAAAATTGGAGACGGCTAGCGCACATAACCGTCATGTAACTTTCAGCGAAATTCAAAACAAACCAAACTCTCCAAATACAAGTGATCGTGGTCTGCTGAAGCTCAAATTTGTTGCTCAATAGAAGAGACTCATTGCAATTAAATTTATTACTTTTAGTTCTGATAATGAATTATTAAAACACAATATTTTGAATAAACTAGTTTAAAGATTACGATAACTTAACACGTTTAATGATTTACCAGCGAGTTGGAATATACCTAAGCCTAAAGCACGGTTGCGACTGCAGCCTGTGGTTTTCAATTCTTCTGCATAAACACATAATCTGGGACTTTGAGAAAAATATTATTATTTTTTTTATCTACTGGGGTATTTCGCTGTTATACATGATAACTTGTATAACTATCTCTCCTTATAGAGCATTTGCCTCTGGCAAAAAAAGTTCAGCACAGGGGTACGATATATCAACCCTAATTTTTTGACTGTTGAGAAAGTTGGAAAGTCATTACTGAGATAAAAGTTATTATATTAAATTAGAGCCTATTCTAAACGTTAATTGGAAAAATATTTTAAAACAATGAGATGCGGTACTTAAAAGAACAACCTACTTCACTCTCTTCCAAATCTGAAGAAATTAATACATTTTCTACGGAAGTTCTGTGCCATCATTCTTTTTCTAAATTTTTCAAATGAAACTTGTTCCTTTAGGTCACGTGAGTTCTACTTCTGACGTAATTACGTATAAGCGGTGTATCTATTGGATACTGTTACAAACCAACGTTGTTTTAAATTAGGTAAAGATTGTTTATACTGCGTTCTAAATCAATTTTGAAATACAAAAAAAAAAAAAAATAGATATAATGATAATAAAATCTAGGAACCTTTATTTCCACCCAATTTTTCAAGCAAAAATCCTTTCTTTCAAGTTATTTCTGTTAAATATACACGATTCGAATATCACAAAAATATAACAAGTTGAAGAATTTTTTTTTAATTTCGCGCAAAGCTACTCGATGGCTATCTGCGCTAGCTTTTGTTTTTTGTTTTTTTGGAATTTCGCACAAAGCTACTTGAGGGCTATCTGTGCTAGCTGTCCCTAATTTAGCAGTGTAAGACTAGAGGGAAGGCAGCTAGTCATCACCACCCACCGCCAACTCTTAGGCTGCTCTTTTACCAATGAAAAGTGGGATTGACCGTCACATTATACGCCCCACGGCTGGGAGGGCGAGCATATTTAGCGCGACGCGGGCACGAACCCGCGACCCTCGGATGACAAGTCGCACGCCTTACGCGTTTGGCCATGCCGGGCCACTGCGCTAGCCGTTCCTATTTTTCAAGTCTCCAACCTTCAGGAAAGTATGAAATATAATTCATTTTAACTTCTATCGGGTGTTTTTAGTCATAAATAATATATGTTGTTGCTTGTACTTTAAAACGTTTGCAAAAGTATAATACTGAACCGAAAACAGTTGTAACTAAGCTATTGTTTCTTCAACAAAATTCTCATTTTTCTCATAAAAATAAATATTTTCATGTAATGTGGCATAAGAAATTTAGAAAATGAAAATGTTATTTTTCTTTATTCATGGAATAATTTTTGATCTGCATAATCAGTTTTATTTTCATTCAGAACTGTTCTGTCAGTTTTCTAAGGACCATTTTCCAATTCGTTGTGTTGAACACTTGGCATCCAGTCTGATTTCATTCGGAAAAATATATTTAGGTTTATATTGTATTTCTTAACATATCAGCCTTCTTTGAAGTAATTTTATGATGTAGTTTAAAATGTAGAAACTTGAACGTTTTGAAACTGATTGAAAGCCGAGAATAATGGCACTATTTTCTTTCATAACCATTGATATCTTGTGAGGTTTAGTCTCTCATATGTCTATCACTGTATATATGGTGTAATAACTGTGGATTTCATATCTGGTTCAATTTATAGATTATTCTTACTGAAGATTAATGGGAGTGTTTACTTCTATATTTAGATCGAGATCTAGTCTTTCAAGCTTTGTTTTCAGTGGAAGTGGAGAGATAGTTGGCATTAGGATGGTTTGTTTCTTTTGGATTTCGCACAAAGCAACTCGAGGGTTATCTGTGCTAGCCGTCCCTAATTCAGCAGTGTAAGACTAGAGGGAAGGCAGCTAGTCTTCACCACCCACCGCCAACTCTTGGGCTACTCTTTTACCAACGGATAGTGGGACTGACTGTAACATTATAACGCCCCACGGCTGGGAGGGCAAGCATGTTTTGTCGCGACTTGGCGCGAACCCGCGACCCTCAGATTACGAAGCGCACGCCTTAACGCGCTAGGCCATGCCAGGCAACATTAGGATGGTAGCTATAGAGTTGCACATATGTACAGCTGGCCATTAGAAAAGTTTTAGTAAATTTCTTTGGAGTGTCAGCTGTATAAAATGTTATTTTACCTTACTATGTTTCAGTAGGTTTGTTTGTTTTGGAAAAAAAGGAAATGAAATTGAGCGATATTACTGATTTAAATCACATGTTTTTGTATAAAATCAGTCAGAAAACATCTTTACTGATGAAAACCCTCAGCACATAAAGTAAAATTTTCAAATTTTATCATTTTGGAGATATTAATACAACAACGTGATCTGTTATGTACGTTTTCTGTATAAAATTGTTATTGAGCTTCGATTGTTGCTAGATGTCATGCTAAACTATTATTTTGCATTTATGATGCAATAAATGTTACTTGTAGTCTCAAATGCAGTATTTCTACATTGATTAAATGAAGAAAAATTAATAATAACGAATTTCAAGAACGATTTAGTTGATACTTTGCACAGTTGGTTGTGATTTTTTGGTAAGCAAATTCACCCTTTTATGTCAAACAAGGGAAACCAAAACCATAAATCGGTCAGTCACTACTTGGCGCGTAAGTCAAGGAAGAGAAATATAAAAACAAGCATGGCGGTAGTGGGAGAGGTAAGTGTAATATCCATTTGTTAATTGGGTTGTATGTCAATACCAGTTAGAACGATCGAATTGAATAAAGATCAATTTAAGGAATGTAAGTTCCTGAATATCGATAAACTTTTTAGTTGATTAACTCTGTGTAGATATCTCATTACTGTGATAAACTAAGCCAGACGTCGTTAACGTAGCCTGGAAGTGAATTGTAATCGACAGGATCTCCTAAATGTTATGTGATAGTCAACAGTACGTATCTTACAATTACAACACGTTTGTTATTCTGGTCGTCAGTCCATAAAACGTGAACATCAACTTATCCGTTCTGACGAGAAATGATGATCTGTCTGGCTGAACTGAACTATGTTCTTTGTAATGTAGGTTTACCGTGTTCTGTGAGAAATAGTCAATCACAGGAGGTATCAAGCTCGTATGACAGGAGTCGAACATCGTACAAGTACGTATCTGATTAAGAGTGATCACTCTAGAGAGATATAAGTTTACTATGTATCTATTATTCACATGGTACAGTTAAGGTAACATTGAAAGATATTAGTGTTTCTTATAATCTGTTGTATGTATAAATTTTACATATGTGACAAACAATTACATTAAAATGACACAAAAAAAATAAAAAGTTCTCGACCTTTCTGGGAAAAACACATCACGTGAGGTTTCAGAGGCATGATGATTAATTTTGATGGTAAAGCATCCATTAACTAAGACAGTGCCCCTAGCTTGAACAGCAGTAAGTCTTCGTCTTTACAACACTAAAATGAGGGGTTTGTTTCCTCAATAGATACAGCAGATAGCCCAGTGTGGCTTTGCTTTAAGAAAACACATACACTTCACACACCAAAGCAGTAGCAGAAGAAATAGAAAGAATCATTTGTTCTGTGTCTCCATTACATTATTTGCTGTCATGTGTACCAATAAAAGTTTTGTTCTTCTGCCATAAGAATTTGCATACAAAGGCTACAAGAAGCTGAAGTGACTTACAGCTGCAACCACTGGGCCAGTGTATGGCTTACTTATTTGTATTCTCTATATTGTGAATGAAGCAGTTAGGGTATATAAGATTTACAGGGGAACAATTAATATGGTTTTGATAAACATTTCCAAAAGTGTAGGTGGAGGGAACAATAGCAGTTAGGGTGCAGTTGATTGTGTAATGATGCAAAATTAAGCATTTTAATATAATTTTTTTTATTAATGAGGTTATAAGTAATTGCAACAATACATATAACATTTTAATCTGTATGTGTGTATTGTATCTCTTCATTTGAAAAAGGGTGTGTGTGTGTGCAAGAAACCACATTTATTGAAGAGGAGATGTGGATAACAAGACTTCAGGAAGTACTAGTCTAGATTTTTATTTCTTTGTTATGTCTACACATCTAAATGTTAAATGAGAACCTCTTTTTCATAGAACTGAAAGGAAAGTGAAATAACAATATAACTAGTTGTAATTTGCTAGACAAAAGTAGTTTGAAGTTCCTGGATTGGGTCTTCAGTAACATAATTATGAAGTGTCTGTTTCTTTTGCCAAGAAAGTGATCAGTTTAAAACAGTTTGCTGGAAGAAACTTGTTTCTATCTATATTTCAGCTTAGATAAGTTCTTTTGTCACAAACTGGATTAACATCCTTGTGCCTAAAACTGATTATTTTGGTTTTCAGTAACAAGTGAAATTGTAATTATATTTTTGTCTGTTCATTTGCAGGTTTTTTCTTCTATTAATTTCTTAATCTTCCATTAAAAATTAATCATGGAAAACAGTAAAGGCCTTTACACTGAATGATTTTAGTGTTGCAGTCTTCTCACACAATAAAACTTGTGTTTGAAGATTTATACATAAATTAGGTGGCCTATATATCAATCAGTCTGTAAAACTTACTAAATTCTGTAGCAATACTGAAAATGAAAGTTAAACATGAAAAACTATTGATCCGTGTTTTAGAACTTGTTTTACACTTGACAAATTTATTTTTAGTTTCTTGCATTCATCAGTGGTATGATTCCAGATTATAATATTACTCTTTATCATGCTAATACTAACATTAACTTTCCATGTGAAACAAGACATTTTATTTTGATTTAACTTTAATTTTTTCTTTTAAATATTTGCTGGAACATATCTTTATAAATAAAAGTTATGGGCAGTGGACCAGTCATTTTTGTAACTATCTGTGGTAAACTTAATGATTAATGTTGCTCAGTATTTTCTTTAGTTAAAACTTGGATATTCTTCACAAGTATAAAATGTATGCCTGTTTCACTATGACGTAAGTTATGTGTAACTTTATTGATGTGATAAAGAGATCATCATATCAAAGTTGTGAAATATAAAATTATAGCAGTCTGATGAGCAATGTTATAGTAATTACTCAACTATGCAGTAATAGTAAATCTTTAGTCATAGTTTACTGTAATGTCTCGCATTTAGATACAGGCTATTTGGATGAAAATTATTGTATAAGCTTGTTTTATTAAATGACTTTGCAATCATTTTGGAAAGAGTCCTTTATATTTTTGCTTACATTTCTTTAGTTTATTAAAACTGTTGAACTTAGCAAACAATTTTGAAAAATATTATACATCAAGCTTATGTTTTGGGAAAGATATTATCCTTGTTAGTGTCCTCAAATACCAAAAAAAGTGTGTGCATAATAAAACGAGTTAAGTTGATTTTGTGTAAACGTATGTCTTTGTCCTTATTTAAGTACCCAAATATGTCATTGTTTAAGTTCACCAAATTAAATAAATATATTATTGTTTTTATTATTTCATGTTTCCAGTATGAAATAAAGTATTTAATTAAATACTTTTTATTGTAATTGCTCATTTAAAGTTGACTAAAGTTATCAAATTTAACAGAGTTAAACATGGTCCTTGAATATACTGAAGCCAAGAGAATGATGCATGTCACCTGTAATTTATAATGTATCATGTAGACATTATGAAATATATACTAATGCATAAAATTCTGTTTAGTTAAATAAACACTGAAAATAAGGTAACAAAGATTATCTTCTTGTTGCTTACTGTCACTTTCGGTTTTCAGCTCAGAGGAATTTCTTCCACTTGTTAGTTATGTTCAGATGACAAACAGTACATCAATATTCATAAGGTAACTGTGCTTATTTGAAGATCAATGGAAGATTCATTTTAAATTTTGAATTAACCCTACAAATGAATTACACTATTTTCTTTGTAGAATGACTAAACATTATAATATAAAAACACAGAGGTTTTGTTTAAATATCTTAAAATCTCATAATATTATCCATTTATTAAAGAACCTAAAACTCTCGTCTTTACAAAGTGACCTGTATTGGCTGTATTTGTGTGAACTAGTATTTTGTAAAATCGTCACACCTAAGTTATAAGTTATATAAAGTTCTAAAATTTAAGTTATCTTAAAATACAGAACAGTAAATAAAGAAGTAGAGTAAACAATAATATTTTTTATTTTGAACTTTTTTATTCATTTGAGGCTTGACCCAGTACTGAATATCAAGTCTCATAAAATTTTACAGTAGGATGTGAAACAAAACAACAATCTTTTAGATTTAGTATGTGTACATTTCAAAATAAGAAAAGGTCATAAATTACAATATCAGTATCTTAGAATTGCACAATAATTTATAAAATTTGGTAACTTAGCTCTGTTTGAGTCATATTCAGAAGAAAGTGTACCTAAAGAAGTACTTCCAAAAATGGCAAGAGGTAGGTAGGGGCACTGAGATTAATTCAGTTAATGCAGTAAGCAGAAAAGATGGGAGATTCAATTTTCCATATTATAACTTCTCAATATAGTAATTTGAGTTCCTAATTCATAAGAAACTATAGACTTGGTATTTGTTTAGTTTTGAATTTCGCGCAGAGCTACCCGAGGGCTGTATGCGCTAGCCGCCCCTAATTTAGCAGTGAAAGACTGGAGAATAGGTAGCTAGTCATCACCACCCACCGTCAACTCTTCGACTAATCTTTTACCAACGAATAGTGGTATTGATCGTCACATTACAACGCCCCCATGGCTGAAATAGCATGTTTGTTGTTACGGGGGTTCGAACCTGTGTCCTTTGGTTTACGAGAATGCATATTTGTCTTCAGTTTGCTTGTATTTTTATTAACAAAAATAAGTATTTAAAAACTCGAAACACTGTTAATTAATTAATTTTTCATAATTATCTTTTATTTTGTCATTGTAAATTTGTGAGATTACACCCTTGTGCAAATCAATTGAAACAAGACGGAACATTTCGATTTTATCAGTTTTTTTGCGTTTTATTTCTGAGAATACAAAAATTACTCACAAATTAATACATGATATGACCGCCTTTATTTTTTGCAGAAGATCATTAATCCGCTTTTGGCATCGAGTCCACGAGTTGACTGCAATCTTTACTAATTTTTAAATCGCGGTACCACACCTCAATTATGGCCTTAATTATCTTATCTTTCGTAGTACAGTCTTTTCCCCGAAGTATTTCTTTACAAATCGCCCAAAGATTTTCAATTGGATTAAAGTCCGGAGAGTTTCCAGGCCAGTCCAGCACCTTTATTCGCGTTGCACTCATAAAATTCTTCACAAGTTTCGATGTGTGGTACGGAGCCAGATTCTGCTGAAAAATGCCAGATCCATCTGGAAATCTCTTTTTCAATTCTGGAACGACTCTTCTCTGCAAAACTTCGATGTACTGTTGTCTGCACGTCATACCTTCTACAATATGTAAGCCTCCGACGCCATAATAGCTGAAAAAGCTCCAAAACATCTTCTTACGAACTGATTGATGTGAGATTCTCAAAGTTTCTCACCTGGAAATCTGCGAACTTGCAGACTTTAACCCTGTACGAAGAAATTAGTCTCGTCACTGAATAACACCTTCCTCTACTGTTCTTGTGTCCAGTTTTTGTATTTCACAGCCCATTGATATCGTTTTTTTCTTTATTGAGTTGGTAAGAAGTTGTTTCTTGACTGGTCTCCTTGCCTTTACGCAATTTCGAATGACGTAATATTCGTCAAAATTTCGTCATATATTTCAAAAATAGATCGACTGTACCGCAAAACACAGCTTATGACGCTGTGTGAAAAAATGACCATTAAAGGAAATCAGCGAGTCTACACCGGCCGCCATGCTGAAAATATTGTAAAATGACCATTTGAATCAATTAATTTTCACAAGGGTGTAAGTGCAATCCTATACAGTGTGCTGTCTGCGTTTTGCCCACGGCGGGAATACAGTTCCGAATCGCTCCTTTTGTAATGAAATCCAGCTATCATTACAACTTTAAAGAATACGCATAAAACGTATTACCACTAAATAGTACCAGTAAAATTGAAACACTAGTGTGATTAACAGTAATAAGAACTTTTTTAACGAAGCTCATCAACTACCATATACCAAAAAAATAATGAGAGGTCAAATATTTCTCAAAAGACCATTTGTATTTCCAGTCTGATACTGTATGTAGTTTATGTGATTTTTATCAAAACAACAAAGTAAGCTGCTCCAGTGTGATTGAGGCAACAATACCTTTATCAGGCCTGGCATGGCCTGATTGTTAAGACGTTCGACTCGTAATCTGAGGGTCGCGGGTTCGAATCCTCGTCCTTCCGAACACGCTCATCTTTTCACCCTTGGGAGCGTTATAATGTGACGGTCAGTCCCACTATTCTTTAGTAAAAGTATAACCCAAGAGTTGGCGGTGGGTGGTGATGATTAGCTGCCTTCTCTCTACTCTCACACAGCTAAATTATGGTCGGCTAGCGCAGATACCTCTCATGTTGCTTTGCCTTAAATTTATAAAACCAATAAACAATACCTTTGTCACTATTGCTAATAAAGCTTTATCACTTAGCATCAGTTCATTAAGTCACTCAAACAAGAATATTTTATGTTCATAGCAACAGAGATATTTTACTTAGAAACAGTAAAGAAAGTTAAATATAAGGCGTACCGTGAAGCCAAGAATAATTATCTATAGCTATTTTATGTGAATTAATGTGCATTTACGTTAATTTACTGCTTGCTTGAGGTTCTACAGTAGACCACGAAATTGAACTTGGTTTCACTATAACACTAGTTTGTTTAAAAGACGTCCATAATAAAGAAGAAGGACAACTAATAAATTGGTACACACCTATTAACGAAATAGTGACAAGTTGGGAGAGAATACGACAGAAAGATGGCGGCGAATTTGTGTTGACTGACGTGCAATTCGAAGACGCGGAAATGGGAAAATGTTATAGTTAAATTAAAAGTATTTGGTTTCAGGTCTCATTTTAGTTTATTAAACGTTATTAATTTAACAGCAATAACACTTAAATCGAAATCACCCATCTCGCTTTTAAATGTACTTCAGCCGTAACCTTTGATATTTTACCGACCATGTGTACTGATTAAAAAATAATTTATTTTGCCTATGTATACGTAAGATGATGAATATGATAACAATAGTATCACTTTTAAAATTTGATATTTATTTTTGTAAACAACCAAGCCGGATGTTCATACACAAAACAGTTCGGAAAGTATCTGAAATATAGTTTAACTGGCAGTATCGATTATTAATATCACCATATGTTTGCGATATTTTGTTTAACCTCATTTGAATGTGTTGGTTAGAGTTATTGCAAAATGTGATTCTTCTGTTTTAACAGTTAACAATGTTAAAAGTAAAGATGATGCTCTTCGTCAAATCAACCTCACGAATATAATGTGTTCATTAAAATGTCTAAACCTAAGAATGTGAGGTATCTCACTTGTACACACCACGTTCGATCTGTCTTTAGTTTGTATAATGTGGTTCCAGATTGTTCATACAATTGCTGTACGACTCTTGTTTGTTTAGCTCTATATTTATATTTACGTATAAAAATTAGATATTTTCATTTCAAACTTAGAGTTTTTCTATAAACGGTGGTTTTTTAAAGCTATAAAGAATTGAAGGAGAGTCAGAGGTTAATGAAGTTAAATATTTAACCTGAAAATCAGATTTGTTTTCAGATATTTAACCCAGTTTTTTCTTAAATTACTCACTACGGATTTTAAATTAGTGATTTGTGAAAATCGTATTTTAGATCTAACATATTATTTAATCCCAGAATCCATGAGTTTGACTTGACAGAAACAAAGGAATTTTTTTATGAATTTACAATATGAAATATTCAAGAAACGGAATATCCTCGCCAATTTTATTTATCACATGATAAAAGGAATTTCCGTCTTCAATAAATACCAGATCTACCTTATTGTCTTCATGTCCAACCAAAACTATTATCATCAGTTGTAAATGATTCTGTTTTAGAATTTCGTGCAAAGCTACACGAGGGCTATCTCCGCTATCCGACCCTAATTTAGCAGTGTAAGAATAGAGGGAAGGCAGTTAGTCATCACCACCCACCGCCAACTCTTGAATTACTGGTATTGACAGTAACATTATAATGCCCCACGACTGAAAGGGCAAACATGTTTTGTGCGGCGGGGATTCGAACTCGCGAATTACGAGTCGACCGCCTTCACCCACCTAATCATGCCGGGCCTACTAGCTTCTAATGTTCATGTTTTGTGATATATATTATATAGAGTATTGCATTCTCTCCCTGAATACGGTGATAAGTCTATGGATTTACAACTCTAAAACCAGGGGCTCCATTCCCCTCGGTGTTATCAGCATATAATCCGAAGTGGCTTTCCTATAAGAAAACACACACGTATACAGTATTGTGTAGAAGTGATAAGTTTATTTGTTTAGAATTAATCAGAAAATCACAGAATAGGATATCTGGGTTATCCCCACCCAAACTATTGAAACACGGTAAATCGTTTATATGTTATAACTTAGAAGTGTCATCTTCAAATTATAATACACACAACAATATTCAATGAAAGTTATAAGTTTAGGTATTAAAGTATTTTACTTTGTGTCGGTTTAAAGTGGTTTTACTCTTGTATTAGAAGGAATTATTAGGTTTATTGACAAATGATGTTGGATTTTATAGTATTTTGTTGTTGATTTTATCTTGGATCTAGGGTTATTCACAGGGTGATTATCATGTTATTGACTGAGGTTCTCTATTTAATCGTCACCTCAAATCTCCTTCCTAGTCGCTCTGTAATCTAAAAACGTTGAAATGTATATGAATTTTGTAATAAAAAGTTTTATATCACCCATTTCAGAATGTCTCCTAAATTTATGGCGTTAACCTAGCGCGTTAAGGCGTGCGCTTCGTAATCTGAGGGTCGCGGGTTCGCACCCGAGTCGCGCTAAACATGCTCGCCCTCCCAGCCGTGGGAGCGTTATAATGTGACGGTCAATCCCACTTTTCGTTGGTAAAAGAGTAGCCCAAGAGTTGGCGGTGGGTGGTGATGACTAGCTGCCTTCCCTCTAGTCTTACACTGCTAAATTAGGGACGGCTGGCACAGATAGCCCTCGAGTAGCTTTGTGCGAAATTCCAAAACAAGCAAAACAAATCCTAAATTTATTAGCTTCAAGTGCGTTCCTCAACAACATAAATGCACGAAATAGACTGCTTGCAAGAGTGTTAAAAATACTCACAATTTTAATCCATGTGAGCAGTGTCATTTTCATATAAAAGTGAGGCTTCACTTCCAAATAATCTAAAGTGAACAATTTATTACTTTCAAAAGAACATAAAAACAGATTATCTCAATTTTCACAAGAGGACTTGTCCATGCGGAAATGTGGTATGAGCATTGGTAAACGTATCTACCCCTAATTCCTATAAATATTACCATAAATGCTACACATTCTAAAGACAAACCATAGGAACATCTGTACGTCCATGTCTCATGAGTTACATTGCCAAATCGAACATGCTACGTGGGTTGATGCAATCTTTAAATATGTTTATATTGACACCGATAGGATACTCTTGGAATATTCACTTTATACCATGAACTAATGCTAGAGATGACCTGCAAGGAATATTTCAGGGAAATGATAAAGAAGAACTCGTGATATTATCCGTACTGTATCATTGCCAGGCTATTATTGAAATTCATAGTAATCATACTCTTCAGTTTATAGGTATGAATAAACCATACCAAAACAGTTTTGAATATGCAAACTGGCAACTAATGTGACAATCAATGCGATATGAAGTCGCAGTACAACATAATTTATCGGAACAGCTTTATGATACAGTTTAGCATTTCGTAGGTATCCTGATATAATTTTTCTTGTTTGTAAGACACCTCAAAATCATATACTGACACATTTACCAGCGTAGTATTCCCAAAAGAGTCTGTGTTTTATAACTGACATTAGAATAAATAGTGACACCAGTTTTACAATAAACTTTGCCAAATAAATATTTTGAAAGGGAAGTATCAAAATAAATGAAACGTACCTCAAGGTACAACATAATTGATAAAGAGAAAACCTGTATGCTTTCACAAAATTCCAAATTTCTGTGATTAGTTTAATGAGTTGATTCAGTTACTAAGTGTATAAACAAATAAAAACCTGCTGTTAAAAACCGTTTTGAAGAACGAGTTTTTTTTTTCGCACAAATCTCACACTGTGAAAAATCTTATATTCCTATCGGTGACAGTAAATGAACTAAAAAAGATTTAACTTTCGGTTATTTTCTCCACTGTATGTTACAGGAGAAAACCTCACTTGCACTCGAGGATACCGAAGAGATGCTGACAGGTGTTGTAAGTATATATTACCCACAGTAACATTAATACTTTCCATTAAACACAAAAAAGATATAAAACTTTTAATAACATAGAGTTTTGACACAATAAATTCGTTTTTGATAATAAACTCGTTGATAGGACTATAAAAATTAACACTGAGTAAATAAATGCCAAGCTATGTACTTTTAACGGTTTTAAGTCCATGTCCTCCTGGTCACTTTGACAATGGATTTCAAACTAAATGCCTGCCGTGTCCACTAGGGACACATATGACACATTTTGCTTCTGACGCCTGTATGCCTTGTCCTAGAGATAAAATTACTGATGAAGAAGGAGCCGATACTAAAGATCTTTGTAGAAGTAATGGAGTGAAACGGTTTACGGTTTTCTTTTATTGTTTCTTTAACATTTAAAAATGTTCCTTTTTGTTGAAACACATTGTAAAAGTAAGACACTTCTTCATTACTTCCATGGTTTATAGTGTATAGAAAAGCTTTCTCAGGAGGTGGCAACAGTTGTTGTCACGATTTAGTATGTTTTGGTAAAATAGTTAACAATTCCATATATATATATATTTACTATTACGTATTATTTCCTCTCTTCTTTGAATGATAACATCACGTAGACATTCTACGTACCTAATATCATAACTAAAGTTCTTATTGAAACATATATAAACACAGATAGACTGTTTTTGAACTTAAGTTTTGAATTAAGCACAAAGCTTAAAGCACAAAGGTATCGAAACCCGGTTTTTGTATGTAAGTCCACAGACATACCACTGTGCCATTGGGGGCTGTTAAGATCCTCTTGAAATTTTAAATATATCTTAAAGTGTCTACTTGGTGATTCTAGTAGGCAGTGAGGTATTAATCAGTAGTTTATTTAACATTATGTTTTATGAGAGTAATAATAATTTTATACAAATCTTTCTTTACTGGTAGGGCGCTCGACTCCAAACCTGAAGGTCAAGGGATCGATCCCCGCAACACCAAACATGCTAGCTCTTTCAGTGATAGTGTTAGAAAGTGACGACCAATCCCTCTGTTCCTTTGTAATAGAGTAGCCCAAATGTTGGCCTTGAGCAGTCATAACTAGTTGCCTACTCTCTGGTCTTACACTGCTAAATTAGGGATGGCGAGCGCATATAGTCCTCGTGTAGCTTTACTTGAAATTGAAAAACAAACAAACAAACTTTACTACCAGTGTATTATGGGTTTCTAGTAAGAAGAAAAATAGTTGTACAAGTTAGGGAGTTTAATATAACGGTCAATCCCCTTACACGGTTTTAAGATGGGCTCAAACACTCAAACAAATAATATTGAATAACTGTGTTTCCTCTGGTGTATGATTTCAAAATTTGGAACAGCAAGCGCTAGAAGCCATCTCGTAGCTTTCCGCGAAATTGAACAACAAACAAACATATTGGTATGTCTATCATACACCTGTGTGCTTCACGTCATTACTAAGAATACCTAATAATATTTAATTAAAACGCTATGTTTACCAAAACAGCTTCCCGCTTGTTCAGCAGTACGTCTACGGATTTACAGCGCTAAAATCAGGGGTTAGAGTGAACTCGGTGGGCTCAGCAGATAGCTCGATGTGGCTGTGTAGGAAGAAAATATCCACACACTCTCAAATCTTTACTTCAGGGTATACTGCATACAGTATTTTGTTTTTAAAATAACAGAAAAGTAAACACGAACTATCTGTGTTTTGCCCACCACGGGTATCAAAACCCAATTTCTAGTGATGTGAGTCCATAAGCATACCGTTGTGCCGTTGGGGGGGGTCACAACAAACAAGCAAACAAACAACAAACAAAATTATTAATTAAAAATACGCTTCTTCTTAAATTTGTGGTCCTTTGCATTGATTTGATTAACTATTTTCAGATATAAAAGATTACGGACTCTTGTTTATTCTGTTGTTGTTATTTTGAATTAAGCATAAAGCTACACAATGGGCTATTTGTTCTCTGCCCACCACGGGTATCGAAACTCGGTTTATAGCGTTATAAGTTCGCAGACATTCCGCTGAGCCACTGGGGGGATTTGTTAATCGTACAACCTCCATGAATGCCTTGTATTCTGCATTTAGTTGTGGGAATGCTTTGATGCAATCTGATGTTGAAATTACCCAAAGACATTATCCTTCCATCTAAATGACCTTTTTACAGGTTTCATCATCTCATAAGACTTTAAATACTACATGATCTCATGACCTCGTCCCCTTAGAAATGTCACGTTTCTGAATGCAATTCCGACAAATTTCATTTTTGTGCAAAGCATTAATTACTTATGTTTATTTTCCCCATAATTTCAATTATGTGAACAGAAATAAGTGTTGTTTATTTCAAACTAATGTTTAAATATTTGTTTTTATATTTATTAGTAAATTTAGCAAAAGAAACTTGAATGACATCTCCGCTAGCTGTCCCTAATTTTGAATTGATAGATTAGAGGGAAGGCTGTTAGTCAGCCACGACTATTCTTTTACCAACCAAGAGTGGATTTAGTGGTACATTATAATTTCGCCATGGGTGAATGGTCAAGGTTGTTTGATGACGGGATTCAAATCTTTGGGCCGCAGATTGCGAGTCAAGTGCCCAAACCTTCAGACTTTTCCAGACTTTGTATAAAAAAAAGAAATAATTTTCTCCACTCAGTCCATACCTGTTAGTCCCTAACAGTGAACTGGAATTACGTCACGATAACACCCATAAAGTTAGTAACTGTTTTGTTGCAAGTATAAAACAAAAAAATACATCAAGAGAGACTGTGTTTAATTTTATGTTAACACAAAAACTCTACCGAACATAAAAGCACAACAAAGCTGCGAATAAAAAGAATGTACAGATGCAACTTAGACATCTTTGTACTTAACGTCTATCCTAATACGAAAAGTAAAATAACACACTTGCGCAATTACTCCAGATCCATCTGTCGGTCTGCAGTAAGTATACGGACTTACAATGCAAAAATCCGAGGTTCAATTCCTCTTAGTGGAAAGAGTGTATATAACTCATTGTGTACTTCTGCACGACAACAATTCCACTATCTTCGTGACTCACAGTAATAATAATACTTCTTCCTGCTTAATTCTTTTAATTTTGACTCCCACAAAAAGTCAACTGATTAGTTCCATCTACATAGATTTTGTCTGTGAATACGGGTTGTGAAAGATTAAAGGTACTACAATTATTTATAAACACAATTTTAAACGTAATCATCACACTTACCACTGAAACTAGTCATGCTTGACAAATGATATTTTGATCAATAAACACACCTCTTTACAAATATATCATATATATCCACAAAACTATAAACAGTGACTGTCTTTACTCATGTAACGTTGATCGTTTCAATATATTTGGTCAATTATCCAACATGATGCAGAGAAATATTAGTGTTTAGTGGTTAATACACTAAGAACATTAGACCAGATGTGAAGTAACAACACGCCAGCTTAATCTGTGTTTCAGTCATAGCAGTCTACCACATCTACTTATTCAGTCTTAGTCATAGCTGTCTACCACGTCAACTTATTCTGTTTCAGTTACAGCTGTTTAAAAGGTCAGCTTGCTCTGTGTTTCAGTTACAGCTCTTTACTATGTCAGCTTACTCTATGTTTCAATTCTAGATGTACATAATGACGACAAAACATTCTAATACATTTGAACCTCCTCCTGATGCCATCAAAACAAACATCCAGTGGCATGTTTTAAGTATTACTTGGTAACATTAATATGCATACAATGGCATGTTCTAACCGTCGCCATACTGTAGTCACATTACACATTTATTCCACATGTCAGTTATGACTCGCCTAACTAAAGACACTAACATGAATTCTCGACCAAAAGTAATATAGTCACAGCAAGAATTTTATAATAAAATTACATTCCTTACGTTATTTTCATTTCTTATGGCTAAAATTGTATTTTTTCTGAGATGTAGTTGTGTTATTTGAGCAAATACAATAACTTTGTCTACTGGTGTCAAAGCTTTGAGGCTTCATAAGCCTATGAAAGGTGACGAAACTTCTGTTTAAGTGCAATGTTTTAATCGCATACCTCATAATTGATTTATTTTGGAATTCATCACGGAAGATGTGAACAACAAAAATTGATTTTAAATGTAATTTTCACTCTTATTTTTATCTTATTAAAGTTATAATTTGAAAGAATGCGAAAAAAATGAACAAACACGATTTTTAAAAGTCGTTGTGAATTAAATATTTCAGTGCACACTAAATAACACGCAGTGCTCGTAACTACCTGGCAATGGAATATTTCTCTAGTTGCTTTAGAAAAAGAATTTCAGAATTAAACTGAGGCTAAATTACAAAAAAAAACTAAACCTAAACGGAAAAACAAGCCGAGCCAAAAGTATAAAAACAAACTAAGCCTTAAATACGAAAACAAGAGATCAGTTACTCGGTATAAAAAGATGTAAAATAAGAAAGTAACATATATTCGTATGTGCAATTTATAGAAAACTTACAATCCTTACTATTTTTACTGCTGGATTATTCAACATCATCTGAACTGCTACACCTTCATACACCGGATACAGCGACCCTATCTACCACTAAAGGAATCGATCCACTGCACGGGATGAGGTTAGTTATGTATGAGTTTTATGTTCAGCTTTGGAAACAACGGATAACACACATTTTGCCAACAAATTAAAAATTTTATTTTTGTTTCGTTTAAAAAGTATTTAAACATTTGACTGAATACAAAGGATCTGTTGATTTTTCTGATTTTTTTAGTCTATTTGTTTTGTGTAGATGTGGATGGCTTGACAAATCAAGTCGTTCCTCAGTGTACATCTTTTCTTCTTTCCATCCCAGTGACCTATGGTGGGTCTTCGACTATAATCTTATTCTTCCTCTTCCGCTGACTCTTCAACCTCAGGGACTTCTGGTCTCTTGTTTGGACTCTGGAATCTAACAGTGTTGTTGTTGATATTGTGTATTTATTTCTTCTGTTAAATTATTGTAAAAAACTAATAAAACATTCCTCAAGAAAATTCAATGGCTTTCTCGCACCTTTTTCTCCAGTGAAAATTAATCACATACTGCTAGAATGTCATGTTTTATACGGTAAGCTTTATGGGATATCAAGCTATTGTTGAGATGATTAGCTTAATATAAAGACACAAGGATCCGAAATATTTCAAAACACTGGTTGTAAATAAAATACATATCTCCAAAAGGAGTTACTATTTTCAACACAAAATAAGTCATATTTCGTCTGTTAGTAAATAACTGCTGCAAGTATAAAAATGACGTTTTATGTTTAATTTTTGATATGTTTCTTATTCTACTTAGTATTATAGTCCAGGATTCACTGACCGAATAGAATACAGATATCCTAAGCTCAGTGATTCGGTTCATGAGAAAATTTAGGTTTCAGTTTTCTTTAAGATACAGAATCATTTCCTGAAGCCCCCGCCAATACAGCGGTAAGTCTATGGCTTTATAATGCTAGATTCAAGGGTTACATTACTCTAGGTGAGCTCAGTAAATAACCCAATTTAGCTGTGCTGTAAGAAAAGTACACACACTTCCTGAATGAATTTGTAATTGTTTTGCAAATTAGACTTAAAATGCAACCGCTTTACAATCGAGAGAACTATATACAATGTACCAAAGATACACAATTATGTCTAGTATAATTGTAATGCATGCACGATATTCATAACGGTTTTAACGCTTTTTGTAGCTCACTATATAATAACCTAAATTCATTTAGGCGTGAATAATACTGAGGAGTTTTAAATAGATGAAAATGAGATCCACAGTGAACTACGTCACAGATTATGTTTTTTAATTTTACTTATGGTGAAAATATACGAAATCACAAATAAAATTTTATGACACAGTTAATTTCACAAAACACAAATAAGCAAATCATAATAAACACTTATTCAGTTACAGAAATCAAAAAATGGCATAAAGATAAATTTGTTATCGAAAATACAGAACAAAAATGAAACGCCATCTGCCGAAAAGTAACATGTACTTCTGTGTTATAATATCACAGGTAATTTCAAATGGTAACATTTAACACTTAAAAATAGCTATCTTTACTGAGAGAAAATTTATAAATTTTCAAATAATTTGTATTTTAAAACTTATGTTTTTTGTTTTAATTTTGAAATATTTATTTTACACAAATTATTCACAATTTAGAACAAAACGACGAATAAATACTTACCTTAACCATTGGGCTACTCTTTTACCAACGAATAGTAGGATCGACCGTAACTTTATAATGCCCCCACTTCTGAAAGGGCGAGCATGCTTGGTGTGATGGAAATTAGAACTCGCGACCCTCAGATTACGAGTCGAATACTTTAACCACACGGCCATACTCTTCAGTAAAGAGTAACATGGTATACATTTATACACGTGATATTTTTACAAAAATATCAACAACTCTAACTTTATTCACTGTCTGAAGTACTTTTCTCTGCGAAGTATTTAGATTTAAATTTATTTTGGCAATTAGTTTTTCCTTGTCAGAATTGCTTGGTTATAATTACGTTTAATTTCTTTCGATCATCAAAAATACTAAACATTTATCATGCTCCACATTTCGGGGTGAAGTACAGGTAAGTACCATGTGTTTTCTGTTCTTTGTATTAAACGGAGATGAGTTTTTCAAAATTGTGTTATTGTTTCTTAATATTTTACTACGTGGACACAAAGAGTTGCTCAAATAGGCTCTTCAATCTTCCTTGTTTCGTTGAGTGCACACAAGTTGTAAGTGCAGTACTTAGCAAGTAGCCAAGTTTCGTGCAGGGATGATAACATGTTTTAAAGAGAAATTGAAAGCTGTATTCTCTATCAACGGATCGATCACGGAATAACAATGATAGGCTACCGCGTCCAGGCGCTAGAATCAATTTCCAGTGAACAAGAATCTTTTGTGCTAGGTGCGTTCATGTGCAGATCTGAGCTTGTTTTTAATGCCAATATGTTCTCAAGTATAAAGTCAAGTTTGTCCTTATAACAGAAAAAAAAAGAATTTATTAGAATTAAGAACTTTTCATAATTTTTTTAGTTTCTTACATTTCCTAAAGTTGTAAGTTAATTTGAGCCTTCAGCCACAGTATTGTTTAACTTAACGTGGTTTTCACTTTTCTTTGGTTGAACCATTATTATTTAACAGCATTCTTACATGTTCGACGCACCCAGTTGCCCTTGTATTTTATGTTTTTATTTTGTGATTGTATTTCTGTGAATATACATTTTTATTTCGGTAGTTCTTTAGATCTCATTTGGAGACCTAAGAGATGCTTAGTCACACTCGGTAACCAAGTATATCACACATATATAGTCAGTAGGCCTAACTGACTACTCACTAGAATAAAACATTCTATGGAAAAAGCCTTAGGGGTCATAAGAGTGAATATAAAATTTCATTATTCGATTAGACTATGAGTCGGCGGGGGGGTTGGTGCGGTTTACTAGGTGCCTTCCCTCGAATCTACCTAGCTTGGAATCGCCAGGTGATTAAGGCACTCGACTCGTAATCCGATGGTCACGGGTTTGAATCCACGTCACACCACAACATCCTCACTCTTTCAGCCGTGGGGTCGTTATAATGTGACGGTCAATCTCTCTATGTGTTGTTAAAAGAGTAGTCCAAGAGTTAGTAGTCATTACCAAATGACTAGCTACTCTCCCGCTAGTCTGGAACCTTTATCTAAAGAAACGCTCAGTGAAGGTGTCGTGCTCTTTGGATCTTGCAGATCTTACAGAATGGTGATGACCTGTCACTGGATGAGATTCTTCATCTTCACGTTCATCATTTCTTGGGTGAGACACGTTCAAATTGAGATTACTCTGTTATCTTGATGTCTGATCATCATTCTCTGTATGTTCTTTTCTTGTAGGTTGTTGATCAAGGGCTTCGATGACACAAGAATTATCGTTTTTGTTCCTTTCTTGTGTTGATTTGTTTGAATGAAATTGTTTCAGAGGACCTTGTGTTTGACTGGTATCGAGTTCATTCAGGATTCCGATGACGCTAGATATAGATTTCAAAGTCCTCATAAAGATCAAATATTTATAATGTTCTATATACTTAAACATCATAAATGAATCTTATAAGTTTCGAATGTTCTAAATGTTCATTCAATTTTTCTCCCAATAACCACCCTTTCTCTGCAAACAGTGAAAGAATGTAAAGATACAGGATGTTATGAACTAGACCATATGGAACTGTTCCTTTTCTTTTTTATACTACGCATATGAGGTTAAACTAGGTAGTAGATGTTCCCTCCCCCTCAAACACAATTTGTGTTTTACTTCTGCTAGTGCTTAAAAAACAATAAACGCCCTAGCATTCTACATAATGACCCACCACATTCGTGTCCTAGTACTGGGTATTTGTTTTGAGGCTAAAATTCTTTCATTTATGTACTTATCTTATAAAAAAAATGTACAATCCGACATTGTTCACAAGAAAGCAATTTTACCCACTGTGATACAGTGAAACAAGACATACAATCAGTCATTTTTTATGACAAAGCAGTTGTCCCCATTGTAGTTCAGTGAAACAACACATACAATCAGATATTGTTGACAACAAAGCAATTGTCCCCATTGTAGTACAGTGAAACAATACATACAATCAGATATTGTTGACAACAAAGACAGCAAATGATTTACCTCCATTGCTTGCTTCAGTCTCCACTGGAGTTCTTCATTTTCCATCGATAATCGAGAGTTTGACTTAACTTCTTGCTTCAGTCTCAAACATCGATTCCTTTAGTTGTAGACTTTCACTTCTTAACTGTCTGCAAGTTGAAATATGAAAATCAAACTTAGTCAGACCACAGTTTCTATCTAACGAGTTTCTTGAACAAAGCGAAACAGATCTAGTTTGTTCTTTGTAGAAGTTAATCTTATTTTCATGACATATATTGTCAGAAACAACATCTAACAACTGATGGATTATAAACCAGGTACAAATTATTTTAGTATAGAACTATTTGTGGCTTGTTAGACAGCCGAAAATACCCAGTTTTGAGCCAATGCTTAAACTAAGGGATTTTCAGTGATGGGACAAATATCATATCTTAATGTATAATGTGCACTTTCAGAGCAAAACCTGTTTTATATTGGTGGTTGTGTTTCATGTTTCTGTAGATATAGTTTTATTAAAAACAAATAACCTCCACATGCATGCATTACATTATTTGATCCTTAAAGATGTGATGTTTAATAGTCTGTAACAACATAACAAGTCTAGATAGTTGTTTGATTCTAATAATGAGCTGTCATGTTTACATGGTTCATAGTAAGAAGTTTATAATCAAATTCATTGGTGGAATAAGTGTCCTATTTCTATACACACTTTTACAAAACACGTTTCGAACTGTGTTATGCTCGATTAAATTATGATTAGTTCTTTTATCAGATTAGACAGTCTTTGACTAGATTAGATGAAATATAGTAATTTGAGTCTATACTATTAACAACTAATAAGGCAAGTTTACGATCTTATGTTTACTCATGAACAACTTAAGTGATTAAGTCATAAATATAGTTAACAGTAATTTTATAGAAGTCACGAGAGTAATCATTAAAATGTCACTATCTGTTGTAATCATTAAAATGTCACTATCTGTTGTAATCATTTAATGTCACTATCTGTTGTAATCATTAAAATGTCACTATCTGCTGAGCTGTCGAAATAATTGATCTTAGAACATGTCTACAGTAAAAGTTGCTGTTGTTTTATTTTAGAATTAATTTGTGATTCCATGTTTAATAAATATTATAGTTTTAAGATTTCTATAATTTACTTTCAGTATTGTCAAATTATAGAAGACTGAATGGAGTCAGAACAGGGTTAAACTATAGTCTAAAAGAGATACTGAAAAAAGTAAATTAAAATTATAGAATTATTTGTTTGAAACTAAAAGTAATTCATGGATTACTTAAGACAATTAGCTAACTAGAAACACTCGTTGTTCTAAAAAAACAAAAGTTAAACTCATAATGGACTGAATCACTTCTAATGACACTCTGATGGGATATGTTAAGTCTCATTATGACATTATGTTGGATGAAATAAGTATAAAATAAATCATATTACAGAAGTTAACATTACTGTTTCCCCTGATCATGTTAAACAATTAGGTACAAAAAAGTAACTTAATCGAAATTGGATATATTCTTAATGATTTATAATTGAAACAAATACACATATTTATGGTTTGTAAAGTAATTCACTTGGTGAAGGAAAATGTAGTTCACTACACAGTTACACTAAATGAATAACAACAGCTGGCACCAGCTTTTGTGTCAAGAAGAAAGCAATAACACGTAATATCAAATTAAAATCTTAAAAGGTTCTTATAAATCATTGTTGTTTTAATTTAGTTTTTAACAATAACTGTACAAGCAATAACGATATCAATGCAAATAAACTTGGAATTAAATCAGGAGAATGAGAAGACACTCCTTAATTATGATTGTGTTGTTTGCTGTTTGGTCATACGTTTACAGTTAACCTGTAAACTGGTAATCGTATTTGATCACAACTTCAAATGATTTAGTTCACTTTGGACTTAGCAGTCGTCTAGTTGCTGGAACTCCAATTACCTCTCAGTTCGAACTTTTCATCCAACATAGCTCGTAAATCTTCATTTCTTGCCTTCAGCTTCTCTATCTCTCGTTTTGCAGATGGTAACTTATCTAACTAGTGATTTAATAAAAAAAATAAACTTTAATTTGAAATATAAACAAATAAATTTGTTTACATATTCTATAATGATGTAACAATTCTAAAAGATGGCTCTTTGATCCTAACAATATGATAGTGAGTTTTAACAACAGATATATAGTCTCGAATAATGAAACAAGTCTATACGGTTCACTAATCCTAACAATATGTTGTTTTTATTTGACTATACTTACATAGGTAATGAATCTACATAGCCATTTGATTGTAATGGTTAACTATTTTGTTTAACTATGTTTACATTGTTTATAATATTATTATAATAAGTCTAGATCACTATTTAACCCTAACAATGTGAGACTTTGTTTCTTAACACAATCCAATACTGTAGTATAGCTGTCTATACTTTTTTTAGATACTTAGAGCCTAAATAAATACTGCAAAAAAATACAATAAAAAAGTAAAAATAACCTCTTTCTGCATTTCCAGGTTTTCTTTACGAAGGCGATGTATGTCTGCAACCTTGAACTCCAGCACAGTTTGAAGGCTTTCTACTTCTTTCTCAAGATAACATTTCTCATCAAGAATCCTCTGCGAAGAAAGTGTATTCTTTTTATTTCAACACGTATAACAATTAGTATATTTGATGATGTAGTTTTACTCTCACAGATGTGTTTTTATTTTGGACGAGTTAGTAGTGAGTGGCTAAATGGTTCGTTATTGTCAATCCAAAAGTCTACAGTTTGCAGTCAGTTGCTGCAAGATCTCGTTTTATTGTGCCATTGGTGCATTATAAGTTTGATAATTATATGCTTATATTATATTAGAGTAGCCTAGTAATTGACTGTCTTCTATACTTCAAGTTTATCAGTTCAGAGTTGGGGATCACTAGACCAATTAGCCCTTTTGTAGCTTAGTGCAAATATTCATAAAAAATCAAACAAACATTCTTGCTTCTTCTCTCATACATTTATATGTAAGTAATAATATAATCATCCATGAGTTAGTGTATTACACTTCATATTAGTGTGTTTTATTTTTTGTTTTAAACACATTACAACTCACTAATGATATTAACATATCAAACCAGATTAAACATTAAATACAATACCAAAAATTTAAGTGTTTTCTTCAGATAAATCCATTTACTTTATTTGAGTGTTTTTTGTTTGTTTGTTGTTTTTTTGGGTAGGGTTATAAAATTATTAATATGCACAGGTGTTAAAATTATTCCATTATTTAGTGCAGAAAAAATGAATCTTTTAGTAAACATTAGCTTGTCACATCAGAAAATTTCTAGAATTGTATCTCTTTCATAAAATTACTCCACTAGAGGGCATTAAAATGATCAAATGAAAAAATAATATCATTACTGGGTTGGTGCTTGTTTTTGAATTTCGCATAAAGCTACTCGAGGGCTATCTGTGCCAGCCGTCCCTAATTTAGCAGTGTAAGACTAGAGGGAAGGCAGTTAGTCATCACCACCCACCGACAACTTTTGGGCTACTCTTTTACCAACGAATAGTGGGATTGACCGTCACCTTACAACACCCCTACGGATGAAAAGGCGAGCATGTTTGGCGCGACCGAGATGCGAACCCGCGACCCTCAGATTACGAGTCGCACGCCTTAACACGTTTGGCCATGTCGGGCCGGGTTGGTGTTTGACCAAGTTAAACGACAATGAGTCTCATCTATCACGCTTTTTTGTTAAGACTCAATGGTGATGAAGTTTACCTATTTCTAAAGTCCTGGTTTTGGTTATAAACAATTTTAGTTTATAAAGACAAATACTACATACTGGAGAATGAAATGGAAGTCATTCTTAAAAAAACCAAAAAAAAAAACACTTACCAGAACATACAAGTTGATTTTCGAAAATTATATATTCTATTTATGCCATGTTGCTTATAAGATTTTCTTAAAAAAACAAGTTTAAAATAGAAAAGTTAATAATATGGAATATCTTTTATTTGAAGAAAACAGAAAATTAAGCCATAGAAATATTTTTGACATACTTACTTGAAAGTAGGAAAGTTGAAATAATTTTAGTATTGTTTCCACAAAATTGGTAATCAGTTGAAAAAAAAAACACATCCAGATAAAGTGTTGAAAATGAACTTTCTAATTTTATGAACTAAAGTTGTATGTTATCATTATTATTATTGGTTTAATACTGTCGTTGTTTAAATATGTTCTTCTAAGTGCCTATCTCATGTATCAACCTATATTTCCTATTCTACACAATGAGCCAGTTGCGATCTGTCCATCACAGGTGATAAAACCCAATTTTAGTGTTATAAGCCTGCAAAATTATCACTGAACCACTGAGGGCCCTGTTATAGTAGTCAGATACCAGTAGCGGGTCATACCTGTAATTTCATGTTGGTGTCTCCATGCAGACTGCTTTCCATCTGCTTCTGTAGGTCTTGTAGCTGCTGCTTTAAGATCTTTACAGCTTTCTCATTGCTCTCTGAAGCCAGTTGCATCTGCTTTGCAAAGTCTTTCTCTAATTCTATTGAAAAAAAACACAAAGATATTGCAGAACTACTCAACAAACACAGCCATGACAAAAGCCATCTCGATATAAATTTTTGTCTTTTTGCATTTGCTTTAAACCTTGTACCTAACCATTAACATTATTTGAATATAGCTAATGTTTAATTGATGTTTCATAAATCTAACCAAGCTGTAACAGACAGCAAAACCTTTTCCTCTCCAGTGATATAGTAAGGATTCTATGCTATACAAATGTAAAACTCAGTACTACTAAGATTTTCATGCAAAAGTATGTATTTTAGCTGACACACCTAACAGAAATTAATCATTATTCAGGCCTAACTTCAGATTTTCTCTGGATCTGGAAAGAATGAGTTACGATGTAACTGGTGCTAACTAAACGAACAGTTACTTACAAGAAATATGGCTAACATTAACTGAAGAAATGGTTACTGACAAGTATGGCTGATTTCAAATGAAGGAATGGTTACTGACAACAAATATGGCCAATGTTAACTGAAAGAATGGTTACTGACAAGAAATATGACTAATTTCAAATGAAAGAATGGTTACTGACAACAAATATGACTGATGTCAACTGAAATAATAGTTACTGACAACAAATATGAATGATTTCAACTGAAAGAATGGCTACTGACAGCACATATGACTGATGTTAACTGAAGGTATAGTTACTGACAACAAATATGATTGATATCAGCTGAAGGAATGGTTACTCGTAGCTCACTCTTTGAAAATACTCTTCATAATTTTGAAATTTACGAATAGACTTTCAACATTTTTACCAACAGTCAAAAGTGTCATTAATAATACAAATAATTAATCCTAATATCCAACTTGCCATTATGAGTCATAAATAAAAATTTCTGTGATTTCCGACTGAAAGATTAGGAAGAGAAAGCAAGAACAAAATGAAAACCCTTAGAATTCCACTGAGAAAAACTTGCATATATATCTACAAGTGTCAATGAGGTACAATTAATGTACAAATGAAGACAAAAAATACAAAACTTTCAAACAGATGCTAAAGAAAATAATTATAAGTTACGTAAATAATATAAATAATAATAAATAATGGCAAATAATGTAAATAATGATCCTTTAAAAAAACCATTAGAAAAATTTCCACACACCATGAAAATTAACCAAGAAAATCAAAAAATAAAAACTAAAACTGGAGTAATATCAGAAAACAATATTTAATAATTGGTTTGTTTAGAATTTTGTGCAAAGATACATGAGGGCGCTCTGTGCTAATCATCCCTGATGTAGCAGCGTAGAGAAAAGGTAGCTATTCATCACCACCCACTGCCAACTTTTGGGCAACTCTTTTTATCAACGAGAAGTGAGATTGACTGTGATGTTATAATGTCCTCATGGCTAAAGGGCAATTTGAACCCATGACACTCAGATTACGAGTTTAGTGCCTTAACCACTTGGCCATGCCAGGTATAATAATTCATAAAACAAAATATGAAAAGCATTGGAAACCAATGAATGAAAAAAGATTCCACATGTAAACATAAAAACCAATGAATGAAAATAAAGTCAACATAAACACATCAGGAACCTGTGAATGTCAGCAACAGATGTATAAAAGAAACCCCAAAATGGAAACGAAATAAGAATGAAATAATTGGAGCCCAAGAATAATAATAAGTACTTATATATCACAGACATTAAGTAAAATTTACTATTCTTGTGAAATAATCTTAAAATAACAGTCAACAACAACAATAATGCGTTGTTAGATAAGAGAGCAAATCTGCCAAAAAAACCATTTTAGTGCATTTAATAACCACTAGGTGATGTTCTGTGAACTTATTACTCTGCATTATGCTGCCGAACTAGCTAATTAATGTTTTATTCCCAACTGCTGTTAGAAATCTGAAATGTGTTTCGATATTTGGATACATGACTTATTATTTATGTCTTTTAATTTTTGATCTAAAAAGTCTCCATCATAAACATAAATATGTACCAATAAATTAACACAATGACGCATAAAACCTTCCTACCTATACTGATATTTCTATTTTTAAAACGATGCATTAAATATGTTAACCTAATACATTCTTCCTTTTCTATTTATAAGGAGAGTAGAATTTGAAAGGAAAAACAATATTATGAAAGATAGCTCTGTGGTATTTGATCCTTTAATTCACAAGAACAATACTTTATGAGTTTAATTGCACAGAAGTGTTTAAGTTTGAATATAAACAAAGGTTACCTTCAATTTGAAGATTATGATGTACTTTCAAAGCTGCAACTACTTCAGTGTTCTCGTTCTCGGCATCTCTAACAGACTGAGCATGAATATTTTTCAGGTCTTCAATCTTCAGGAAAATACGAAATGCAATTCATTAAAACTGCTATCAAGTGTTTTTTTAATCATAAATAATAGGTTTTGTTGCTTGTATTTTAAAACAACAGATGACGCCACTAAAGTTTTATAGTAACCACATTTATCTTTTTATTTCGCACAAAGCTACACCAGGGTTATCTGCGCTGGCTGTCCCTACTTTAGTGAAGGCAGCTAGTCTTCACTATCCACCGCTAACTCTTTGGCTACTCTTTTACGAACGAATAGTGGCCTTGTCAGCTGTGGTGGCGTTAAAAAGTGAATGCCCCCACAGCTGACAAGGCGAGCGTGTTTGGTGTGACGGGAATTGGAAATCACGACCCTCGGATTACTCGTCGAGAGCCTTAACCCCCTGGCCACGCCAGACCTAACCAATTTTTGAGGATATGTTTACAACTTTAGATCGCGGTTCTTTCATTAAGTCAACTTCATAGGAACTAAAACGATAACACTAAATAAACTCTCAAATATAAATTAAAATCGAGTCACAATTCGTAAGTTCTCTTTGTCTTACAAAATTATTTGTTATCATTGTTAGAATATGGTCTAAAAAACAGCTTTTATACCAGGCTAATACTTTAACTGGTTCAATGCTCCTTCTATATAAATTTAAGTGTTTGAAAGTGAAGACGTAATTGTGGTATCCAAGTAAAAAACTTTTTTCATTTGTTCGAACGATTAAATCATATTCCGAAAAGAGAAAAAAAAATTTTACAAAAATGAATTAAATTGAATAAATTAATAATGGTTTTGATTGGTTTTGAATTTTGTGCAAAGCTACACGAGGGCTATCTCTGCTAATCGTCCTTAATATAGCAGTGTAAGACAAGAGGGAAGGCTGCTAGTCATCATCGTCCACCGACAACTCTTGAGCTACTCTTTTAACAACGAATAGTGACATTAACCGTAACATTATAACGCTCACATGGTTGAAAGAGAGAGGATGTTTGGTGTGACGGGAATTAAAAACGAAGAACAGACACAAGTTACATCTATCAAACCTACTTCATGATCTTAAGCCTACATAATGAAACCAACTTCGTTAAATTAAGCCTAAATACTCAAACTGGTGTTTTACAAATGTTTTTAGATTAACATCTGTTGTGTTCGACCAGTGAAGTATCAAAAGAAAATTTAAGAAAACGAATAAGTTTAAGAATTTCATTTTGATTGGTAACGAGAAATCAGTAACTTTGAAAGTGTTATTAAACTCACCTCTTTGTCATACTCAGCTCGTAATTTTCTAAATTCTTCATGGTGGTTAAAGTCCACTAAAATAAATAATAGTTGTTGCTGTTGACACACATTTTACTTCAACTGAAATATAGTGACTTAAAGTATCTGTAATTCCATTTACTCTAAGATATTAAGCTTACAAGATTTATAGTACCGAAAACAGAAGAAGCAAATAGATCTATACTAACCACAACTAATTCTTGGATAATTCTTTCACCAACGGATAGTGCAATTGATTGTCTCTTTATATCGAACACACAGTTCAAAGAACAAGCATGTTCGATGATTTAGATTTGAACCAGCGGCTCACAGTTTGTGAGTCAATGGGCAGAGAAGAGATAATCCATTGTGCGATCTTTTGTTTCATTTTGTTAGCTCTAACTCTCCTAAAATATACTATAAACTCAAAATTAACTGCTATCCATCTAAATGTTCGTAACAGACATTAGATTTATCTTATACTGAGAATGACTGTAATGTGACTATTTCGAAGAAAACTTACACGTTTCGGTCTCTTCTTTGTGCGTTGTTGTCAGCTTCGAATCCGGTTCTTGTATTTCCTCCGCACGGTTTCGCCTCAGTTGTTCTAATTGCGTTCCGCAATCGCCTAGATAAAAGAACAGTGTCTTTGATAGCTCTATATTTTCAAATTCTTATCGTTTTGCGATTTTTATAATCTAGTCCAACGTTTCGCATACTGTCGGGCGCGAGCAGATAGGGTAGTGTCAATAGTGTAAGAATGCAAAATGAAGTTTTTTATTATTTTTAATTAATAGAAATAATAAGAAAGTACAAAAACAGACAAATTTAATGTACATGCCTCGTCTCTTATTTCAGTCACAGTGGGGGAGGGAAGCAAAAGAAACTATATTTATTAAAGCAGGTTTGCTTGGTTTTGATATTTTCGCAACGCTACACGAGGGCTTTCTGCGCTAATCATTCCTAATTCAGCAGTGTAAGACTAGAGAAATGGCAACTAGTCATCACCACCCACAGCCAAGTCTTGGGTTAATCTTTTACCAACGAATGGTGGGATTGAACATCAATTTATAACGCCCCTATGGCTAAAATGGCAGGCATGTTTGATGTGACGGGGATTCGAACCCGCGACCCTCATATTACGAGTCGAGCTCCCTCACCACCTGTTCATATTATTGAACATATACACACGTCAAACTCTTATTCTATACATTCCGGAAACTAAATTTAAAATCTGTACACTCTGGCGACTAAAATCAAGATCTCTGTACTTTGGAATGTAAAATCAAAGTACATAAACTCAGACAATTAAAAGATCTGAATTTGTAATATCCAGAAATGTAGAGTAAAATAGTATTTGCAACACGTGAATAACATAAATCATGATATAATGGGCTTGAGGTAGGGCATGTCAGTGGCGTCTGCAGTGGAGGGGTCAAGAAGGGCATTTCCTCCCTGGAACATTAGAAACACAATTCTTTCTTTCTTCATTCAGCATATTTACATGAGTTTCTATTCATTTCACAATATCACCGCACCCTGGATAAATTTCTGCGGGCGTCTTTGAAGCGGGTGCTTCAGTTTCGTAATAATAACTTCATACAACGAAAATATTTAACCAACATACTTTGCTGAGCTCTCCATTCCAATAAAGTGCTTGAGTGGGACAACGCATCCAACTGAAAATAACAAAAATGACAACGATTAACAATTAACAAGCATGTAAATAATAAATAATTAAGAAATTATTACAAAAATAATAACACATGTTAAATAATGTCACACGAATTCAAAAGTATAGAATTCACGGTACCTAATCTATTTCTTTTTTTATGGGGAGAGGTAATTTTTCGAATAGAACAGGTGAGAAATTTTATTATGCATTAAGCTAAGTTTTCAAACATAAAAAACGAATAAACACTTGAATAATGGAAATTATTATTGTTGAATTATATTGCTAGTTTTGTTGCAACTCTTATCTACATCAAATAAAAATCTTACTGCTGGCTACATTCAACGAAACGACAGTTAATTGGCCAGTACACAGTTAACGAATAACTTTGACAGTGCTGTTGTTCGTTAGGTTTCAAGATTTGCACAAACATTAAAAAATACCATATATCAAATTCAAATAATGCAATATACCGTTTCAGGTATGTATAAGTGCAAGGTTTTTCTACTCAATTTAAAAGTATTCCCTTTAACTTATAGATATATTGATGATTTAATTATTATTAGTATTTATTTCCTTTAATTCGTAAGTTCTTACAATTTCTGTTTACTAGTGGAACCTCAGCAACAATGGTAAGTTTCTTTAAGCACATTATTATAAATGTTGTCATTTAAGCACTCTTTACTGGTAAAGCCTCAGTAACAATGGTAAGTTTCTTTAAGCACATTACGAGAAACGTTTGTAATTGTTGGCATTTGAGCACTGTTTACTGGTGGAGCCTTAGCAACAATGGTAAGTTTCTTTAAACACATTATTATAAATATTGTCATTTAAGCACTGTTTACTGGTGGAGTCCTCGGTAACAATGGTGAGTTTCTTTAAGTACATTATTAGAAACGTTTGCAATTGTTGTCACTTAAGCACAGTTTGCTCGTGGAGCCTCAGCAACAATAGTAAGTTTCTTTAAGCACATTAGAAAAGTTTATAATTATTGCCGTTGCTCCACTCCTTATTATTATACTTCGTTTAGCACAATGTGAATTTATTATTAAATTGTTATAAAGATTTTTAAAGTTTAAACTTTAGACACGAGTTCGTAATTTCTTGTCTGCGTTTACGATTTTCCTTCTCGTGATAATAATGTTCCTTGATTTTGGTTTGAAAAATTATAATTCCTCAGTTACTTACATGCTGTAAAGTTCGTAATGAATAGACATATTTTACTTTTAAAAAATATACATTTTAGTTATGAGACTTAAAATGCTGGTTTTGATATATTTTGTGTTTTGATTTTTTAATAAATATTATAAAATATTACAGTTACGATAGAAAGTGTTCCGTACCCTGTGTCCAGAGTAGTTTTTTACTCATAACTTAAAAGTTTCAAGATTATATTATAAATATTATACTAACACACATCTACATAAATTTTATGTAAATTGAGCGACAAATAAACTGTTTATAAACAAATAACGAAACATAGGAGGGGCAGAAAGTGTTCATGCGTCTACTTTAATGGTCAGATGTGCAGCCTTTCAGGTGAATTACTTGGCGCAATCACTCCTCATAGCCCTCCATGACTGTTTGACAGTACGACTAGTATTTTCTTCCATTCTTCTTTACAGAAGGCCTCCAATTCTTGCAAGTTTTTCGGATGACGCTGATGAACCCTGGTCTTGAACTCATGCCAAACGTTTTCAATTGGGTTGAGATCGGGTGACTGCGATGGCCATACCAGAACGCTTGTATGGTTCCTCTGCAACTAGGATTGCACATATTTCGATGTGTGCTTAGGGCCATTGTCGTGCTGGAAGATCCAACGACGCCCAAGCCGCAAGTTCCGAGCATCATTCTTGATATAAGTGGCTAATTTTAAACGTACTCTTCTCTTTTTCATGATTCCGTTGGCGCGGTGACGGCTGCCTACACCAGAAGAGCTGAAGAAACCCCATAGCATGATCCCCGTGTTTAAGTGTAGGGACGGTGTTCTTTGGAAGATTTCGTGCTCCCTTCTTACGGAAAATATAGCGAACATCATTGTGGCGGAAAAGTTCGATGTTAGTCTCGTCTGACCAAAGAATACTCTTCCAATAGGTAAAGGAATTATCTACATGCTTTCTTGCACATCTCAATCAGTTTATTTGTGGTTTAATTCACATAATAATTTATGTAGGTGTGTGTTAGTAAAATATTTGTAATATATTATACTTCTATTAGCCTTATCGTGATACTTTTAAGTTATGAGCAAAAAACTTCTCGGGACGAAGGGTGTACGAACACTTTCTGTCGTAACTGGAGTTATGTTGAAAGGGAATAATATTCGTATAATACGTTCAAAAATGGTCACAGTAAAGGTAATCAGTTTTCTAAATGCAGGTAACTTTACACGTGGTTTGGGGTTCACCACGTTAATCACACACACATGCGTTTGAGACGGCATGACGAGAAGTTATTGAAAATCATTCCCAATATTGAGAGCCTATTTTAACACCGTATTCACTATATGGGAGGAGAGGTGTATATTATCTTGTTGGAAATTGTATAGTCCCCCATCCCCCTTGAACAACAATAGTTATAAACCTTGACCTATTAAATTTGATCACGTTGTTCAACAAGATATAAAGCTATTACGGAAACTGGAAAGCCAACTTCAGAGAAAAGTATAAATTTTAGCCTCGCCATAACGGCTCATAAAATGTTCGTTGTTGTTGTTTTGAAACAGCTCTTTTTTTTTTCTTTCTTATTTTTGTCTTTATTTCTAGGATCATTTCATAAAATATTTCAAATGATTGACTTAAGGTTATCAGAATCTCAATAGCAATATTCTGCAAAGACAAAAATTCATATAAAAGTTTTAATTCTCAGTGTAAAAAATTTGAAGTTCTTACTTATTTCACCAACCAGTTGAACATGCAAATCTCTTGTGCTGAGATACAAACGTTGACAATTTTACACTTAAAATGTATTTTTGATAGATACCTATCTCCTATCACACAAATATATCTCAATTACTCTTGATTCTTAATCCTCACTTTCAAGAGTTGACCTGTCCTAAAAGACGAACACCAGCTATGAGGAGGGTGGGTGTGAATTACCTGTGGGAAATTATATTTTGGTGTTAAAAAATAATTTCTGGTACAGTATTATCTCCACTCTTTAAAGGTAAAAGGGTCAGTTAAGAAGCACTGCAGAATAACTAACTATCCAGAATGAACAGGTGCACTCTGAGATGAATAAAGCACATAATGGGGTATTTCTGGAACAGGTATGCTCTTTGCACAAAAAATTGGAAATTAAAGTAGTATGTGTGAAAAATGGATCATTAGGTGGAAGCGTTAGTCATGTATAAATGTAACTATAGTGAACTATATATTTTCTCACCCTCAACTGGACAGATTCTATAACTCATTTGTAACCACAAGATTGTGGATAGGGCATGTAGACCAATATATACACATGTATGCATATATACATACCAACAACCAACTGTAAGTGGAATACCATCATTGTTTGTTCTCTTGTCTTCCTGAGAGACAATCAGTCACATTCTGATGGTGTTACAGAACAGTTGCCATCTCCCTTTTTCATTTTGGGAGATTTTAACAGACACTCCCCTGTGGGGTAGTACCAATATGTACATGAGGGATTGTTTCATTGAAAATATGTTCTCAAATCACAACCTATCTCTCTTCAGTAGTGGTTCTTTTCCCTATTTCCATGCACCTAGTCATTCTTTTACTGCTGTTGATCTACGTATCTATCTGTTCCCCTTCACTTTTATTGGAGAGTTGACAATGGTAAGCAGAACAGTGAAACTACCCATTGTTTTGAGAGAGAATGGCTGTGGTCAGCGCCCTCTAGCTTGAGTGCCATGGTGAAAGTTGGACCAGGTTAACTGACTTTTTTTACCTCTCTTTTGGAACTTGGTCCTGCAGTCGTTAGTCTTCCATCTGTTAACAACTGCATGGAGGCAGTAAGTAATTGCAGAATTCAAGCAGCTGCCAGCAGGTCAACTCCACAATATTTCAATAAAATTATTTTCTCATTGTTTAGTAAGAAGAGGTATCATCCAATTTTCACAACATCAGCAATTGGAAAAAGATTACAAAGAATGGTTTTGTAGCAGTATTGACATCATTGTTGTTTAATGAAAGGAGAGATCAAAATAAATCTGTATGTATGTCATATTGAAAGAAATAATGGTGTCTGTAACTGTTTGTTAACAACAGCTTAGCATTCTTGTGTTAGTTCCTGTTAAACTATGTTGAAGCATACTAAATAACCCTATCCATCTGTTAACAGGATTAAAAATGATATATTTCTATATCAGTTCCTGTTGAACAAGTCAGAAATTGTGTTATCATCAAGATTAAAAGTGATGTAACATTGCCAGTTGCCTGTTGAAATGTCTATGAATATGTCAAACAGTTTCTTTGAAGGTTAAACATTGGTTCATGTTGTACAATCTTGGAGTTAAACAGCTGACACCAAAACTAAACATTTGTTATTTTCAACAAATTTCAAACACAGTAAACAGCTGGTACAAAACCTAAACAAACTTGAGACACACAGTTGCCACTACTTCTAAGCATCACTTCCTGTTGAACAGAAGTAAAACATATTAAAAGCTGTTACCAAGAATTGTTAATTTCTTCTATACTCTTTGTGTTGAATTTCTTTAAACAGAGAATGAGATTGTCATTGAAAGGTTTATAGAAGATGGTCTCATTTTGTTTTTCTCAGCCTCTTAAATATACAGATCTTTTTAGACATCATTTCTGGCATTTCCACATCTACATTTGCTGCTGACGTACATTAGAAATGTACTGAGAGCTCTTTTTATTTACATTTTAATTCTTTCTATCCTTCTTGGTACAAACACTACCTTTAAGGGTCAATTCTTACATTTGAGATATCTAAACTCTGACATTACCCCATGAGAATTATCTCAACAATACCAATAAAAAGGCTAAACTTGCCACATTCTTTATTGCAAGCTGTCTCTGATCTAAGGACAAACCACATAGTGACAGAGATCCTTTAGTCTTTACATACCTTCCTTCAACTAGTCAGAGTAGTCGAACTGTCCAATGCAACATTACTTTACTGACAAGAGAAAACACATCTCTCAACATTTTTATCACTCCACTTTCAGTTTCTTTCAAATGTAAAAGGAATTTCAAAGACTGTCCAGTATATTCCAAATTACAGACAGAATCAATCACCTTCACTTGTACAAACTGACAAAACTGGTCTGTGTTGGCGAGCTAATTGTCTTCCATGCGATTATATCACCAACTTATCGAATCTCTCCAGTTCTACCTTTCATGTAAAAGGCCAATTTAAATCATTGTGAATTATTTATTTATTTGCTTTACTAGATGTAAACATCTCTCACTTGTGTGCAATGACACCCTTAAACCCTCAGTTCTCAAACACCTTAACTTTCCAAATCACAATGCGATTGGCGACATGAGTGTACTGGTGTTATAACATGATCCCCACAAAAAGTATCATTGCAAAATCCAAGAACATAAACTTATATTTAACTAAATTTTAACACAACATAGAATTAATACATGTTTTTTAAAGTGATTATTATCTTCCTTGTATTTCACTTTTCCACTCCTGTTACCATGACATCATATACATATATTCCCTGATCAATATTCTTTTTATTATATAAAATCCTTTTTTTACTTATGGAAAAACGTTATTTACAGAGTGGTGAGAGCATCATACAGTTTTTTAATATTTTTTCGTTTGTGTATGTTATAAATGAAACTAGTAATAAACTGTCAATGACATATATAATAGTTTATATTTTCTTTATACAAACAGACAATGAAAGATAACAGCTCTTGCACATCAATTTAAAACACAAAAAATATTTGTTCTGAGATTTTTTTTCAAATAATTTATGAACAAGCTCATATAAATTAGTGACAGGTTATGATGGCTGTGGAATAGTGTTTCCAGTGCAGTTAAACAGAATGAACAATTATCAGTGTTAGATTTTACTTCTTACAGCGGAGTTACTCTGGGTGTAATAATGTTTTCACCAATAAATAATATGAAATTGAAAGTCCCCTTATTCATTTGTTTCTGCTATATAGTGCTAATCATAGTTCAGTATATATGTACCACTTACATATTGGATTTGTTTCTTTTTATATAACTTCTGTTTGTGTATGTATGTGGTTTATTAAGAAATTCCAAATTTTAGTAATATGTTCACTGTTGCAATGAGAAAAATATACAGAGGATAATGTAATTAAAATAATGTATTCACCACGAACTGATTCATTGCTATTGTGATATAATGCACTTTGGAACTTAATTATTCATATATGTTTATATGAAATTTAATAGTCGAGTCACATTTATAAAAATAATTTATATGATCCCAGTGAATTAACTTGGAAAGTCCATCTAATTTACAAGATTTAAATTGGAAAACGGTTAGCAAAGTATACTGATGTTGTTTTTAAACTATTGTGATACACCAATTGCTTCCATAAATTCCAAATAAACTTTATCATAAACCTAATTTTGTGGGTGAACAATAAAATATTAGATATAACTGCATGTGTGTGAAAGTCAGCATCTGTGTGTGTAATCTTATAGAAGAAAATACATTTATTTTTATTCAGGACATTTACTTATCTTGTAGCATTTTCAAATGCATTTGGGAACACAAACTCATACACATAAGAAAAAGCCTTGAATTAAGACAAATAATATTTTTGTTTTAAAATTTTTCTGATCATCTTTTCAGGTGAAATTAAGAGCATGGTCATTTCTACACACAACCAGAAAAAAATCATTTCCATAAATCTAAAATGCAGAGATTATATAATTAATCTGGGAGTTACCAATGGGGGGTCATCAAATCCATTAGTTGCATAAAGTTGGGTACACTATAAACCAAACATATGAGTAAACTGAGGATTTAGTACATTATAAACAAAAATTTAGAGTTTTAAGAGGGTTGAGTGCATTTTACTGAGAGAATTCTGAATAATCACTTCAAGAAATATTGCAATAACCACAGCAGATATAAGTAGTATTTGAAAGGAATGTAAGTGAAGGACATTTATAACTTGTTTGGTGTCATAGGAACTACAATCCTACCAAAAAATGGTCACTTTTAGAAAGGTTATTTAACACCCCTTTTCTACACACAATTTTGACATTGGAAAACAAAGGAATACATGTACAGATCAACTTGGAACGTCAAAACCATCCAAAAGAGACCTGAAAAAGTCATACCCCTCACCCATGGTACAGAAAGTGCAGCATCTTGCAACAGATGAGAAAACATCAACATGGATGTCAGTCAGTAACAAAATGCATCTTCATCAGAATGTAACATAATAAAAGAGTATGCCCATCTCAAAAGTGCCAGAAGCCACATATATACACGCTATTTCACAATAAATCCATTCAATCATTGCATATCTAAAGCATCTGGAGACAAACAATGACATAACAGTCAAATCATCCATAGATCAGACTGATGGAGAATTATCATCCTTATACACTGAGATTGATTAAGGAAAGCAGACAACGAGTAGTGGTGTATTCTTTACACAACTGTCTTACAATAGAAATTTTTCCAATAGGAACTATGTTTGACCATCAGACATTATTTGACTGTAACAATATTGTGATGTATTCAACCTCTCTATATTAAGATAATTGTTTTATTCTAGTTCGAGATCATCCTTTATTGTTAGAGGCTAACATATAAAATTAATAAATACTACTCACATTCTGTACAGATCCTGGCCTAGCATAATGGTAAAATCCCTCAACTGGCCAAGTCTGATCCACTTTCGCTTTCGAAGCTCGGTGATTGTTTCTGCATAAAGAATTTACATCAGATCAAAAATTTGTCTAAGGTTTTTTAACATCGTTTTGTCTAGAAATTCTTCATACACTACTCAGTTACTACATTATTTAACATAGAGTGAGAACTTTCTCGGTTTTCTCAGGTTAAGTTGGTGTGTGTGTGGGGGGTATCATTTGACAACACACGTATACTTTGACGAATTGTATAGGTTAATATCAATACACTAAGGTCTTTTTAAGATTGTTTCTGATACAAAACTGAAATTCTTTCTCTTGAATTCTCTACCATTACAGTGACATGTCATGGGATCCACAGCACGAGAAACCGAATTTTCGATACCCGTAATGACCATGGTGTAGCTTGGTGCCTAATTCTAAACAAACAGTCTTGAATTGTAAGTGTACATTCTGTGTGCTGTATTTTTGTGTGTATTTAACATTGTTAAAGTGTCTATTAGAATAAGAACAAGTATCTCATCATATACCGCATAAACATTTCAGAATTATTTAACTTACACTTGATAATTTATCAGAAACGAACATTTTCATAAACTACCTGAAGTAGCACAGATTCACCATTCGAATATTAAAATTATTCAAGGTATTAAATCATTCAGGTTTCGTCATCTTTCATGTGTTAGTAACAGCTGATTTTGATATATTATATATATATTGCTTGTGCAGTAACCGATTATTATTCAGCTTGAATGCAAACTTCAGAAGATACTTTCGTAGATTTTTTTAAAGTAGAAACCTGTTTTCTTATATATTTAATCATCCTTCCTCACTTTTTTCTATTATTATGGATTGTCAGGTTCATGGGACTGAATACTCTGTAGTTGGTGATGAATTTGAACAATAAATGGACAAAACAATATTCAATCATTTTAAGAATAATATATTCCAAACAAGTCAAATGAATGTAAACCCACACATATGACAAAATCTTGGTTCAATGTTGTGTATCACAATTGTTTATAAAGCTTCAAATAATTCTCATTTCACTTAAAGCATTCGTACACGCTTGTTTAATTCAGTTGCGAGTTCAAATCACCATCCTACCAAACATGCTTGTCCTTTCAGCTGTAGGGAGCATCACAAAGTCGTGGTCAATCCCACTAAGCATTGGATAAAAGAGTAGACCAAGAACTTAGAAACTGAAATTAGACTTCTTTTGTTTACATAGAATCTGTCAAACCACTGTAATGTCAAAATATGTTGTTTCAAAAGGTAATCATTTATATAATCATGTTAACTAAACAACACAATAGTTGTGCTTGAACTCAACAGTAAAGCCAATATACCATCAGAGAGGAAGTTGCCATTCAATAGTATTCTTCAACACACCATACACGTTAAGGGGTTGACTGTCACTCTTATAACAAGCACATACATTAAAGTGTAAAAATAATATGTGGCTCCAATGTAGCATTGTTTCTAGAAGGTTCCTAGATTAATTTATGAATAAAAGTGTCTTGAACAGTTTTCAAAACCTGTGTCCCTAACGGATTGATTCTAGTCTTTCCCGATCTATATGCCTGAAATTAAATCATCTATAATTATGATATCATTAACTCTTTCAGCATGGGTTCGATCACGAAGACTGACCTTATAACCATTTCGTTCAGCTTATAGTGTTCATGCTATAATTTTTTATTTATTATGTATATGTTTACCAAAGTTTCATATTAACAGTAAATATTACAAGACTTACGTCCTCAAAAGTTTCACTGTTCTTAAGTGTTTTCTTATAGCAAAGCCACATTGGGCTATCCGCTGAGTCAACCGAGAGGAATCGAATCCCTGGGATTAGCGTTGTAAATTCGTAAACTGGCCGCTGTACCAATGGGAAACTTATAAAACTGACCTTCAGAAAATGATCTGTCTCGGCTGTGTTTTAGTAAATCAACACTTTTATTACTGTTGGCAAATAAATTCTTAAACTTTGTTGTTTTTTAAACATAGAACAGTAAATAAAAGGGTGTGAGGCGAGCTTAGAAAATCCGCATTAATTAAGACAAGAAAAAGCCCAGAAAGAAGTAACCCGTTTCGTAATGGAAAGTAAATATCTCGAGGCTGAACAAGACTATACTAAAGCCAGGAAATAAAATAGGCCAAAAGAAATAGATTTTAGACTCAACTTCAGTTGACAAAGGCAAAATGAGAACTCTGAATTCAGTCGGCATATTAAGATTCCACAAGTTAATGAAAATGAAGTTGATAAATATTTAGAACATTTGGAGAAAGTTGCTTAAATCATGGACTAGCCTACCGAAAATGTCCTTTATTGCTGCAGTGTTTTGACTGGTAAACAGACAGTCAGATGTGGCTTTGCTATGAGAAAACGCACACACACAAGGAGCTCATGCTGCTCTCTTTCTAGAAGATTGCACAGATTATGATAATACTAAAACAGTTATCCTGTAAGTATATGACCTAGTTCCAGAATCTCATCGGCAAAAGTTTCGAGGTTACTACAATCATGATGATCAAACTCAAATGCAATTCGCCCATGAAAAAGAGGTTTATTTTGATAAGTGTTGTAATTCTATGCATACTGACAAAGTTTTGGTAAATTAAGTCAATTATGTTTAATTTAGGAATTTAAATGCTGTACAAGTTTCCACAAAAATATTTTATTTCTACAAAAATAAAGTTAAAACATTACATGAAAGCAGCTGCTCTTTCCAATGATTACACTTTAATTCATAAAACCACTTTTCATAAAAATAAATTTTTCCCAGCTAAGCAGAAACCTGTACCCCTAAAGTTGAGGATACTATTAAAAATGCACTTCCTATAGTTCGAAATCTTCTGGCAGATTGGACAAAAACTTCATCAAAATCATCAAGGCCTGTCTTCCATTTCTATAAACACCTTATTATATTATGTCCTGTTGTTGGAGTTTGAAAAAGAAACAGAGGCAACACCCAGTGCATCTGTGTCCACATATGGATGTAGTTTTACCAGATCATTCGATGTTGTTGATTTGGCCACTTATAGAAGGGCTAACGTAGTTAAGGAGGAATTTAAACTTTTTTGTGTCTGTTGGTTCTGTAATTTCATAAACGACACTGCTAATCTCCTACCCGTACGTATTTTACATGATACTAGAGCGACTCGACTACCATTGTTAGAAGGTATATTGACTTTAGGTTCGAGTTCTGCCATTGTTGGTCTGTCATCACTCAGGGTATTGAAGGAAGCTTTGATAATGTTCCTCTTCATAACATATATTTAACATCAGACCTAGTTTCAAGACCAGTTGCGGGTGGAATGAGACCTACTATGCCAATTAATAGTATGTCATTATTGTTTGCAAACGATTTGGCCAGGGGAAAATTTGTTAACAAACCCAAAATGGTAAGTGAGCCGATCACTGTTTTATATGAAGATGATGTTGTTGTTGAGGATAATCCATAAGCTTCCTTCATGTGCTGTGAGTTGAGCTTAGGCAAAGAAATTAAGCCAAAAGAAATGTTTTGGACCCAAAGAGAATTCTGTGAATAACTGTTACTACACTCATTGGTGAGTGACAATGATGAAAGTGAGATATCTGATTCAACTGGTGAAGTTTATTTGCGAGAAGTAAACTGATCATTGAGCAGGAAAACGATCTACAGATCTCTTCATTATTTAAATACGCACTTCCAAAAGATGAACTGAAGAAAGTTCCAAGCGGTATTATTTTCAAAAATGGTGTGCTCATAAGAAAATTGAGATTACCAAATAAACTAGCCTCAGAGAACTGGGCTAGTTTATCAAATTGTTTTACAAAAGTGTATTGTTGTGATATATTGAAAGTAGCCCATAAACTCTCCATGAGAGGTCATTTAGGAGTCAGCAAGACGTGTCAAAATTGCAAGACATTTCTTTTTTGCTGGAAATTAGGCAAGAGATTTCTCGGTTTTGTAAAAACATTTCACATCTGTCAATTGGTCAGAAAATCCCCATTGCTCCTTTAAAACCTACCCCAACTTTCTAAAAACACCTAGATCATGTGATTATTAGTTATGTTATGACAATAAGATAACATTTGTGTCTGAGCACATTCACGTGCTGTGTAAATTTAGTCTCATACGGTTGTTTGTATTAACTGTCGTGATATTTAAAATTGTATAATTTTTTGACAGTGCATTGTATTTAATGTGTATATATATACATATATCAGTAAAAATTGTCTAACGTCAATTTTGAAATATCTAATGAATGAGGTACAACGGATTTGTCGTTGTTTACTTTAATGCCTATGCTTGTTTCACCAATTTTCTTTTTGTTTGTGACGTATAATTTAATAGTCTGTAACAAATTCTCACTAAAATTCATTGTCCTTTATTATGATAAATGGGAACCCAAATGGATTTAATCCCCTTGCTGTTGTCTTTGATATCCTCAACTTCTACAGGATCTACTTCATATTTTGCATATTATGTCACTCCTCTGCCTCTTTTGTACTCTATTCCTGTTAAATAGCCTGTAATCCTATATTTAAAAGATCTTGCATCATCAAAACCATTTATGTTTAACCATTTCTCAGTTATCTCATTGTGTCAAATTTTCCTCTTTCAACCATGCACTGCTATAGTAATCAATTTCATTTTTTATACGTCCACCATTATGGCTACTTTTACAGAGATGCCAACCATTACGATTTGAGAGTAATCATTACGAGTTTGGTTATACATTACGACTATTCGCTCATACAGACAAACATTACGACTTGTTGCAACTCTGAAGCTATTATATATTATACAGGCCTATACAATACTGATAAATTGTTACCTCAGGGCTTGAAAGAGGTGAAAATAAAATTTCTGGTGAGATACAAATAAATTTTGATAATAAATAAAAGACATAGTCCGAATGGCTCCTTGCAATAATCTTGTTTGTGCATGAAATAATAAATAAATATTTGTTTCTCCGACGTATACCAATAGTTTTAGTGCGGTGCTTTTTCATGCTGGATACGTAAAGGAATCCACAGTTACGTCATCAGTGCTTGTCAGCCAATCAGAGCTTGCACAGATGGGTATTTCTCGTTTACTAAGCGGCATAGAAAACCAATGCGACCGTTCACAAAATGGGGAAAAAAAAGACGCCTCCTTCACCAGATTGTCTTGTTCCTGTCAAATCTAAAATGACTAAAACTGTGAATCAAAAATTTAGGAAAGGGTATGGTGCAAAATATCTGGTCATTGCATCAAAAGTCAGTGACAGTCATGCGTTTTGTACAGTTTGTCATATAGATTTTTCTGTGGCACATGGCGGGATAAACGATTGTTCCAGACATACAAAATCGGCATCTCACCAACAAAAGGCTGAGGCAAAGACAAAAACGATACAGATAACGACAATTATGAGTAAGAATTCAGAATATGAAACCATAAGTGCAGAAGTGATGTTCACGTCATGTCTCATAATTTACCCCTAGCTGTAGTCGATCATGCAGGACATCTATTCAGAAAAATGTTCCCAGACTTCGATATAGCGAAAAAATATGGCTGTGTATGCAATCAAAAGGACAATGTTGTTATAACTCTCAACCATCCAGAGACATTCTCATGAAAGCAAAGGCTAAAACAGCTGCAAAACTATTACAATAAGTGTCATAAACTTGATATAAACAAGTCCTTACACAAAGACATTTTCTATATATGCAAAAACGGCTCGTCTGGGTTGAGAAAATATTTTACATAGAAGAGCGAACAACGTTTTGACCTTCTTCGGTCACCGTCAGGTTCACAATGAAAAATGTGATTAACAGGAAGCTGACCACAAGTTTGGAAGGGGTCGTGTAACTGATTGTCGGAATGTAGAGGGCGGTGTTAGATGTTTGAATATATAATTTTATTTTATTATATTTAATATCGGTATAAAGGCGTTCCTTTATATTGGTTAATTTTGGGTTGAAGTTGTTGTATAAGTAAGGCTTCTTTAATTTTGCGTTTGTTTATGTTTCTTTCTCTATTTAGTATTTGAGTGTTTTCTATGGTTATGTTGTGTTTATTTGACTTGCAGTGTTCTTTGAAACGTTTCTCCAACATAGTTCGCATCACATTCTATATAAAATATATTTTTTGTGCCTGGTTTTGAATAAACTTGGTAAACTGGAGTGTCATATTTTATTATTAGTTTTGCCATTTGACGAGCTGTCTTTGTAAAACTACACTGCATCATATTATTTATGAAATACAATCTACATAGTAGGGTTTTCTCAACATCACTGAAAACTATAGCATTTTCTGCTTACTGTTTACCTATGTTAAATATAATAAAATAAAATTATATATTCAAACATCTAACACCGCATGTTCAATGGTGTTTACCTAAACCAGTGACCGATGCTTGTTACTCTGAACTAAACTAAATTTTCTGCTTACTGTTTGTGCATGTTCAGGTGTTTTACCAGTATGCTTGTTACTCTGAACTAAATAAAAGACAGAGTTTCAAAATATTTTTTTAAATTTATTTATTAAATACACAAAACACAGTCATAAACGAGCAATCTATAGCAGTAATAAATAATAATAGTTATAATAATAATATAATAATAAACAGCTTAGAAACATTGGTAAGGTCTAGTAGCCGCAAATGATAAAGGGCTCTGTCTACAATCATTAGGCTGTCATTTGAAACAGTTGGCATCTCTGCTTCTATACCCATTTCTAATGCGAAACGTTTCTCTGCCTCCATTTCTTTTTGTACTTTGTTTATCTTCGCACTGACCCCTATCTCGTATACATGCACCACAAAAACGTTTTCTCTGCTAACCCCTTTATATCGCCTGTTCTGCCAGTTATATACTTCACCTGTTTCCATAGGTGGCAAAATCTGATTTTGTTCTCCTATTTACCCACGTCTTGTCAAGAAACCATCTACAACTTTAGCCTCCTCAAGTTTATCATCCACTTCCTTTTCTGGATTTTTTGTTTTCCTTCCCTCCAAGTGACGACCTGACATGATCAGGTAGTTAGGCACTTCACTCGTTATATGAGGGTCACGAGTTCGAATCCCGGTCACACCGAATATGTTCGCCCTTTCATTCGTCGGTGTGTTATAATGTGACGATTAATCTTACTATTGGTTGGGAAAACAGTAGCCCAAGAGTTGATGTTCGATGGTAATGACTAGCTGCTGTTCCTCTAGTCTTACACTGCAAAATTGGAGACGGCTAGCGCACATAACCGTCATGTAACTTTCAGCGAAATTCAAAACAAACCAAACTCTCCAAATACAAGTGATCGTGGTCTGCTGAAGCTCAAATTTGTTGCTCAATAGAAGAGACTCATTGCAATTAAATTTATTACTTTTAGTTCTGATAATGAATTATTAAAACACAATATTTTGAATAAAGTAGTTTAAAGATTACGATAACTTAACACGTATAATGATTTACCAGCGAGTTGGAATATACCTAAGCCTAAAGCACGGTTGCTACTGCAGCCTGTGGTTTTCAATTCTTCTGCATAAACACATAATCTGGGACTTTGAGAAAAAATATTACTATTATTTTATTTACTGGGGGAATTTCGCTGTTATACATGATAACTTGTATAACTATCTCTCCTTATAGAGCATTTGCCTCTGGCAAAAAAGTTCAGCACAGGGGTACGATATATCAACCCTAATTTTTTGACTGTTGAGAAAGTTGGAAAGTCATTACTGAGATAAAAGTTATTATATTAAATTAGAGCCTATTCTAAACGTTAATTGGAAAAAATATTTTAAAACAATGAGATGCGGTACTTAAAAGAACAACCTACTTCACTCTCTTTCCAAATCTGAAGAAATTAATACATTTTATACGGAAGTTCTGTGCCATCATTCTTTTCTAAATTTTTCAAATGAAACTTGTTCCTTTAGGTCACGTGAGTTCTACTTCTGACGTAATTACGTATAAGCGGTGTATCTATTGGATACTGTTACAAACCAACGTTGTTTTAAATTAAGTAATGATTGTTTCTACTGCGTTCTAAATCAATTTTGAAATACAAAAAAAAAAAAAAAATAGATATAATGATAATAAACTCTAGGAACCTTTATTTCCACCCAATTTTTCAAGCAAAACCCTTTATTTCAAGATATTTCTGTTAAATATACACGATTCGAATATCACTAAAATACAACAAGTAGAAGAATTTTTTTTAATTTCGCGCAAAGCTTCTTGATGGCTATCTGCGCTAGCCGTTTTTATTTTTCAAATCTCCAACCTTCGGGAAAGTATGAAATGTAATTCATTTTAACTTCTATCGGGTGTTTTTTAGCCATAAATAATATATTTTATGTTTGTATTTTAAAACGTTTGCAAAAGTATGATACTAAACTGAAAACAGTTGTAACTAAGTCATTGTTTCTTTAACAAAATTCTCATTTTTCTCATAAAAATACATATTTTCATGTAATGTGGCATAAGAAATTTAGAAAATGTTATTTTTCTTTATTCATGGAATAGTTTTTATGAACTGTTCTGTCAATCTTCTAAGTACCATTTTCTAATTCCTTATGTTGAACACTTGGCCTCCAGTCTGATTTCATTCGGAAAAATATATTTAGGTTTATATTGTTTTTATTAACATATCAGCCATCTTTGAAGTAATTTTATTATGCAGTTTAAAATGTAGAAACTTGAACGTTTTGAAACTGATTGAAAGCTGAGAATAATGGTACTGTTTTCTTTCATAACCATTGATATCTTGTGAGGTTTAGTCTCTCATATGTCTATCACTGTATATATGGTGTAATAACTGTGGATTTCATATCTGGTTCAATTTATAGATTATTCTTACTGAAGATTAATGTGAGTGTTTACTTCTATATTTAGATCGAGATCTAGTCTTTCAAGCTTTGTTTTCAGTGGAAGTGGAGAGATAGTTGACATTAGGATGGTTTGTTTCTTTTGGAATTTCGCACAAAGCAACTCGAGTGTTATCTGTGCTAGCCGTTTCTAATTTAGCAGTGTAAGACTAGAGGGAAGGCAGCTAGTCTTCACCACCCACCGCTAACTCTTGGGCTACTCTTTTACCAACGGACAGTGGGACTGACCGTAACATTATAACGCCCCCACGGCTGAGAGGGCAAGCATGTTTTGCGACCCTCAGATTACGAAGCGCACGCCTTAACGCGCTAGGCCATGCCAGGCCACATTAGGATGGTAGCTATAGAGTTGCACATATGTACAGCTGGCCATTAGAAAAGTTTCAGTAAATTTCTTTGGAGTGTCAGCTGTGTAAAATGTTATTTTACCTAACTATGTTTCAGTAGGTTTGTTTGTTTTTGAAAAAAGGAAATGAAATTGAGCGATATTACTGATTTAAATCACATGTTTTTGTATAAAATCAGTCAGAAAACATCTTTACTGATGAAAACCCTCAGCACATAAAGTAAAATTTTCAAATTTTATCATTTTTGGAGATATTAATACAACAACAATGTGATCTGTTATGTACGTTTTCTGTATAAAATTGTTATTGGAGCTTCGATTGTTGCTAGATGTCCTGCTAAACTATTATTTTTGCATTTATGATGCAATAAAAGTTACTTGTAGTCTCAAATGCAGTATTTCTACATTGATTAACTGAAGAAAAATTAATAATAACGAATTTCAAGAACGATTTAGTTGATACTTTGCACAGTTGGTTGTGATTTTTTGGTAAGCAAATTCACCCTTTTATGTCAAACAAGAGAAACCAAAACCATAAATCGGTCAGTCACTACTTGGCGCTGAAGTCAAGGAAGAGAAATATAAAAACAAGCATGGCGGTAGTGGGAGAGGTAAGTGTAATATCCATTTGTTAACTGAATTGTATGTCAATACCAGTTAGAACGATCGAATTGAATAAAGATCAGTTTAAGGAATGTAAGTTCCTGAATATCGATAAACTTTTTAGTTGATTAACTCTGTGTAGATATCTCAGTACTGTGATAAACTAAGCCAGACTCGTTAACGTAGCCTGGAAGTGAATTGTAATCGACAGGATCTCCTAAATGTTATGTGATAGTCAACAGTACGTGTCTTACAATTACACCACGTTTGTTATTCTGGTCGTCAGTCCATAAAACGTGAACATCAACTTATCCATTCTGACGAGAAATGATGATCTGTCTGGCTGAACTGAACTATGTTCTTTGTAATGTAGGTTTACCGTGTTCTGTGAGAAATAGTCAACGCACAGGAGGTATCCAAGCTCGTATGACAGGAGTCGACCATCGTACAAGTACGTATCTGATTAAGAGTGATCACTCTAGAGAGATATAAGTTTACTATGTATCTATTATTCACATGGTACAGTTAAGGTAACATTGAAAGATATTAGTGTTTCTTATAATCTGTTGTATGTATAAATTTTACATATGTGACAAACAATTACATTAAAATGACACAAAAAATGTAAAGTTCTCGACCTTTCTGGGAAAAACACATCACGTGATGTTTCAGAGGCATGTTGATTAATTTTGATGGTAAAGCATCCATTAACTAAGACAGTGCCCCTAGCTTGAACAGCAGTAAGTCTTCGTCTTTACAACACTAAAATGAGGGGTTTGTTTCCTCAATAGATACAGCAGATAGCCCAGTGTGGCTTTGCTTTAAGAAAACACATACACTTCACACTCCAAAGCAGTAGCAAAAGAAATAGAAAGAATCATTTGTTCTGTGTCTCCATACCAAAACAGTTTTGAATATGCAAACTGGCAACTAATGTGACAATCAATGCGATATGAAGTCGCAGTACAATATAATTTATCGGAACATCTTTATGATACAGTTTAGTATTTCGTAGGTATCCTGATATAATTTTTCTTGTTTGTAAGACACCTCAAAATCATATACTGACATATTTACTAGCGTAGTATTCCCAAAAGAGTCTGTGTTTTTATAACTGACATTAGAATAAATAGTGACACCAGTTTTACAATAAACTTTGCCAAATAAATATTTTGAAAGGGAAGTATCAAAATAAATGAAACGTACCTCAAGGTATAACATAATTGATAAAGAGAAAACCTGTATCCTTTCACAAAATTCCAAATTTCTGTGATTAGTTTAATGAGTTGATTCAGTTACTAAGTGTATAAACAAATAAAAACCTGCTGTTAAAAACCGTTTTGAAGAACGAGTTTTCTTTTTCGCACAAATCTCACACTGTGAAAAATCTTATATTCCTATCGGTGACAGTTAATGACCTAAAAAAGATTTAACTTTCCGTTATTTTCTCCACTGTATATTACAGGAGAAAACACGATTTTTAAAAGTCGTTGTGAATTAAATATTTCAGTGCACACTAAATAACACGCAGTGCTCGTAACTACCTGGCAATGGAATATTTCTCTAGTTGCTTTAGAAAAAGAATTTCAGAATTAAACTGAGGCTAAATTACAAAAAAAAAACTAAACCTAAACGGAAAAACAAGCCGAGCCAAAAGTATAAAAACAAACTAAGCCTTAAATACGAAAACAAGAGAAGATCAGTTACTAGGTATAAAAAGATGTAAAATAAGAAAGTAACATATATTCGTATGTGCAATTTATAGAAAACTTACAATCCTTACTATTTTTACTGCTGGATTATTCAACATCATCTGAACTGCTACACCTTCATACACCGGATACAGCGACCCTATCTACCACTAAAGGAATCGATCCACTGCACGGGATGAGGTTAGTTATGTATGAGTTTTTATGTTCAGCTTTGGAAACAACGGATAACACACATTTTGCCAACAAATTAAAATTTTATTTTTGTTTCGTTTAAAAAGTATTTAAACATTTGACTGAATACAAAGGATTTCTTGATTTTTCTGATTTTTTAGTCTATTTGTTTTGTGTAGATGTGGATGGCTTGACAAATCAAGTCGTTCCTCAGCGTACATCTTTTCTTCTTTCCATCCCAGTGACCTTTGGTGGGTCTTCGACTGTAATCTCATTCTTCCTCTTCCGCTGACTCTTCAACCTCAGGGACTTCTGGTCTCTTGTTTGGACTCTGGAATCTAACAGTGTTGTTGTTGATATTGTGTATTTATTTCTTCTGTTAAATTATTGTAAAAACTAATAAAACGTTCCTCAAGAAAATTCAATGGCTTTCTCGCACCTTTTTCTCCAGTGAAAATTAATCACATACTGCTAGAATGTCATGTTTTATACGGTAAGCTTTATGGGATATCAAGCTATTGTTGAGACGATTAGCTTAATATAAAGACACAAGGATCCGAAATATTTCAAAACACTGGTTGTAAATAAAATACATATCTCCAAAAGGAGTTACTATTTTCAACACAGAATAAATCATATTTTGTCTGTTAGTAAATAACTGCTGCAAGTATAAAAATGACGTTTTATGTTTAATTTTTGATATGTTTCTTATTCTACTTAGTATTATAGTCCAGGATTCACTGACCGAATAGAATACAGATATCCTAAGCTCAGTGATTCGGTTCATGAGAAAATTTAGGTTTCAGTTTTCTTTAAGATATAGAATCATTTCCTGAAGCCCCCGCCAATACAGCGGTAAGTCTATGGCTTTATAATGCTAGATTCAAGGGTTACATTCCTCTAGGTGAGCTCAGTAAATAACCCAATTTAGCTGTGCTGTAAGAAAAGTACACACACTTCCTGAATGAATTTGTAATTGTTTTGCAAATTAGACTTAAAATGCAACCGCTTTACAATCGATAGAACTATATACAATATACCAAAAATACACAATTATGTCTAGTATAATTGTAATGCATGCACGATATTCATAACGGTTTTAACGCTTTTGTAGCTCACTATATAATAACCTAAATTCATTTAGGCGTGAATAATACTGAGGAGTTTTAAATAGATGAAAATGAGATCCACAGTGAACTACGTCACAGATTATGTTTTTAATTTTACTTATGGTGAAAATATACGAAATCACAAATAAAATTTCATGATACAGTTAATTTCGCAAAACACAAATAAGCAAATCATAATAAACACTTATTCAGTTACAGAAATCAAAAAATGGCATAAAGAAAAATTTGTTATCGAAAATACAGAACAAAAATGAAACGCCATCTGCCGAAAAGTAACATATACTTCTGTGTTATAATATCACAGGTAATTTCAAATGGTAACATTTAACACTTAAAAATAGCTATCTTTACTGAGAGAAAATTTATAAATTTTCAAATAATTTGTATTTTAAAACTTATGTTTTTTGTTCTAATTTTGAAATATTTATTTACACAAATTATTCACAATTTAGAACAAAACGACGAATAAATACTTACCTTAACCATTGGGCTACTCTTTTACCAACGAATAGTAGGATCGACCGCAACTTTATAATGCCCCCACTTCTGAAAGGGCGAGCATGCTTGGTGTGATGGAAATTAGAACCCGCGACCCTCAGATTACGAGTCGAATACTTTAACCACACGGCCATACTCTTCAGTAAAGAGTAACATGGTATACATTTATACACGTGATATTTTTACAAAAATATCAACAACTCTAACTTTATTCACTGTCTGAAGTACTTTTCTCTGCGAAGTATTTAGATTTAAATTTATTTTGGCAATTAGTTTTCCTTGTCAGAATTGCTTGGTTATAATTACGTTTAATTTCTTTCGATCATCAAAAATACTAAACATTTATCATGCTCCACATTTCGGGGTGAAGTACAGGTAAGTACCATGTGTTTTCTGTTCTTTGTATTAAACGGAGATGAGTTTTTCAAAATTGTGTTATTGTTTTAATATTTTACTACGTGGACACAAAGAGTTGCTCAAATAGGCTCTTCAATCTTCCTTGTTTCGTTGAGTGCACACAAGTTGTAAGTGCAGTACTTAGCAAGTAGCCAAGTTTCGTGCAGGGAAGATAACATGTTTTAAAGAGAAATTGAAAGCTGTATTCTCTATCAACGAATCGATCACGGAATAACAATGATAGGCTACCGCGTCCAGGCGCTAGAATCAATTTCCAGTGAACAAGAATCTTTTGTGCTAGGTGCGTTCATGTGCAGATCTGAGCTTGTTTTTAATGCCAATATGTTCTCAAGTATAAAGTCAAGTTTGTCCTTATAACAGAAAAAAAAAGAATTTAGTAGAATTAAGAACTTTTCATAATTTTTTAGTTTCTTACATTTCCTAAAGTTGTAAGTTAATTTGAGCCTTCAGCCACAGTATTGTTTAACTTAACGTGGTTTTCACTTTTCTTTGGTTGAACCATTATTATTTAACAGCATTCTTACATGTTCGACGCACCCAGTTGCCCTTGTATTTTATGTTTTTATTTTGTGATTGTATTTCTGTGAATATACATTTTTATTTCGGTAGTTCTTTAGATCTCATTTGGAGACCTAAGAATAATTTCATTATTCGATTAGACTATGAGTCGGCATAAGGGGATTAGACTATGAGTTGGTGCGGTTTACTAGGTGCCTTCCCTCGAATCTACCTAGCTTGGAATCGCCAGGTGATTAAGGCACTCGACTCGTAATCCGATGGTCACGGGTTTGAATCCACGTCACACCACAACATCCTCACTCTTTCAGCCGTGGGGTCGTTATAATGTGACGGTCAATCTCTATGTGTTGTTAAAGAGTAGTCCAAGAGTTAGTAGTCATTACCAAATGACTAGCTACTCTCCCGCTAGTCTGGAACCTTTATCTAAAGAAACGCTCAGTGAAGGTGTCGTGCTCTTTGGATCTTGCAGATCTTACAGAATAATGGTGATGACCTGTCACTGGATGAGATTCTTCATCTTCACGTTCATCATTTCTTGGGTGAGACACGTTCAAATTGAGATTACTCTGTTATCTTGATGTCTGATCATCATTCTCTGTATGTTCTTTTCTTGTAGGTTGTTGATCAAGGGCTTCGATGACACAAGAATTATTGTTTTTGTTCCTTTCTTGTGTTGATTTGTTTGAATGAAATTGTTTCAGAGGACCTTGTGTTTGACTGGTATCGAGTTCATTCAGGATTCCGATGACGCTAGATATAGATTTCAAAGTCCTTATTTAGATCAAATATTTATAATGTTCTATATACTTAAACATCATAAATGAATCTTATAAGTTTCGAATGTTCTAAATGTTCATTCAATTTTTCTCCCAATAACCACCCTTTCTCTGCAAACAGTGAAAGAATGTAAAGATACAGGATGTTATGAACTAGACCATATGGAACTGTTCCTTTTCTTTTTTATACTACGCATATGAGGTTAAACTAGGTAGTAGATGTTCCCTCCCCCTCAAACACAATTTGTGTTTTACTTCTGCTAGTGCTTAAAAAACAATAAACGCCCTAGCATTCTACATAATGACCCACCACATTCGTGTCCTAGTACTGGGTATTTGTTTTGAGGCTAAAATTCTTTCATTTATGTACTTATCTTATAAAAAAAATGTACAATCCGACATTGTTGACAACAAAGCAATTGTCCCCACTGTGATACAGTGAAACAAGACATACAATCAGTCGTTTTTATGACAAAGCAGTTGTCCCCATTGTAGTTCAGTGAAACAACACATACAATCAGATATTGTTGACAACAAAGCAATTGTCCCCATTGTAGTACAGTGAAACAATACATACAATCAGATATTGTTGACAACAAAGCAGTTGTCCCCATTGTAGTACAGTGAAACAATACATACAATCAGATATTGTTGACAACAAAGCAGTTGTCCCCATTGCAGTTCAGTGAAACAACACATACAATCAGATATTGTTGACAACAAAGCAATTGTCCCCATTGTAGTACAGTGAAACAATACATACAATCAGATATTGTTGACAACAAAGCAGTTGTCCCCATTGCAGTTCAGTGAAACAACACATACAATCAGATATTGTTGACAACAAAGCAATTGTCCCCATGTAGTACAGTGAAACAATACATACAATCAGATATTGTTGACAACAAAGCAGTTGTCCCCATTGCAGTTCAGTGAAACAACACATACAATCAGATATTGTTGACAACAAAGCAATTGTCCCCATTGTAGTACAGTGAAACAATACATACTATCAGATATTGTTGACAACATAGCAATTGTCCCCATTGCAGTTCAGTAAAACAACACATACAATCAGTCATTGTTGATAACAAAGCACTTGCATTCATTTTTATATAGAAAACAATATATACAATCAGACATTGTTCCAATTGTAAGTACAATAAAACAATACGTACAAGCAGACATTGTTGACAGCAAAGCAATTGTAAGTACAAAAAAACAATACATAAAATCAGACACTAATGACAGCAAATGATTTACCTCCATTGCTTGCTTCAGTCTCCACTGGAGTTCTTCATTTTCCATCGATAATTGAGAGTTTGACTTAACTTTTTTCTCAAACACTTCCTTTAGTTGTAGACTTTCACTTCTTAACTGTCTGCAAGTTGAAATATGAAAATCAAACTTAGTCAGACCACAGTTTCTATCTAACGAGTTTCTTGAACAAAGCGAAACAGATCTAGTTTGTTCTTTGTAGAAGTTAATCTTATTTTCATGACATATATTGTCAGAAACAACATCTAACAAGTGATGGATTATAAACCAGGTACAAATTATTTTAGTATAGAACTATTTGTGGCTTGTTAGACAGCCGAAAATACCCAGTTTTGAGCCTATGCTTAAACTAAGGGATTTTCAGTGATGGGACAAATATCATATCTTAATGTATAATGTGCACTTTCAGAGCAAAACCTGTTTTATATTGGTGGTTGTGTTTCATGTTTCTGTAGATATAGTTTTATTAAAAACAAATAACCTCCACATGCATGCATTACATTATTTGATCCTTAAAGATGTGATGTTTAATAGTCTGTAACAACATAACAAGTCTAGATAGTTGTTTGATTCTAATAATGAGCTGTCATGTTTACATGGTTCATAGTAAGAAGTTTATAATCAAATTCATTGGTGGAATAAGTGTCCTATTTCTATACACACTTTTACAAAACACGTTTCGAACTGTGTTATGCTCGATTAAATTATGATTAGTTCTTTTATCAGATTAGACAGTCTTTGACTAGATTAGATGAAATATAGTAATTTGAGTCTATACTATTAACAACTAATAAGGCAAGTTTACGATCTTATGTTTACTCATGAACAACTTAAGTGATTAAGGCATAAATATAGTTAACAGTAATTTTATAGAAGTCACGAGTAATAATCATTAAAATGTCACTATCTGTTGTAATCATTAAAATGTCACTATCTGTTGTAATCATTTAATGTCACTATCTGTTGTAATCATTAAAATGTCACTATCTGCTGAGCTGTCGAAATAATTGATCTTAGAACCTGTCTACAGTAAAAGTTGCTGTTGTTTTATTTTAGAATTAATTTGTGATTCCATGTTTAATAAATATTATAGTTTTAAGATTTCTATAATTTACTTTCAGTATTGTCAAATTATAGAAGACTGAATGGAGTCAGAACAGGGTTAAACTATAGTCTAAGAGAGATACTGAAAAAAGTAAATTAAAATTATAGAATTATTTGTTTGAAACTAAAAGTAATTCATGGATTACTTAAGACAATTAGCTAACTAGAAACACTCGTTGTTCTAAAAAAACAAAAGTTAAACTCATAATGGACTGAATCACTTCTAATGACACTCTGATGGGATATGTTAAGTCTCATTATGACATTATGTTGGATGAAATAAGTATAAAATAAATCATATTACAGAAGTTAACATTACTGTTTCCCCTGATCATGTTAAACAATTAGGTACAAAAAAGTAACTTAATCGAATTTGGATATATTCTTAATGATTTATAATTGAAACAAATACACATATTTATGGTTTGTAAAGTAATTCACTTGGTGAAGGAAAATGTAGTTCACTACACAGTTACACTAAATGAATAACAACAGCTGGCACCAGCTTTTGTGTCAAGAAGAAAGCAATAACACGTAATATCAAATTAAAATCTTAAAAGGTTCTTATAAATCATTGTTGTTTTAATTTAGTTTTTAACAATAACTGTACAAGCAATAACGATATCAATGCAAATAAACTTGGAATTAAATCAGGAGAATGAGAAGACACTCCTTAATTATGATTGTGTTGTTTGCTGTTTGGTCATACGTTTACAGTTAACCTGTAAACTGGTAATCGTATTTGATCACAACTTCAAATGATTTAGTTCACTTTGGACTTAGCAGTCGTCTAGTTGCTGGAACTCCAATTACCTCTCAGTTCGAACTTTTTCATCCAACATAGCTCGTAAATCTTCATTTCTTGCCTTCAGCTTCTCTATCTCTCGTTTTGCAGATGGTAACTTATCTAACTAGTGATTTAATAAAAAAAATAAACTTTAATTTGAAATATAAACAAATAAATTTCTTTACATATTCTATAATGATGTAACAATTCTAAAAGATGGCTCTTTGATCCTAACAATATGATAGTGAGTTTTAACAACAGATATATAGTCTCGAATAATGAAACAAGTCTATACGGTTCACTAATCCTAACAATATGTTGTTTTTATTTGACTATACTTACATAGGTAATGAATCTACATAGCCATTTGATTGTAATGGTTAACTATTTTGTTTAACTATGTTTACATTGTTTATAATATTATTATAATAAGTCTAGATCACTATTTAACCCTAACAATGTGAGACTTTGTTTCTTAACACAATCCAATACTGTAGTATAGCTGTCTATACTTTTTTTTAGATACTCAGAGCCTAAATAAATACTGCAAAAAAATACAATAAAAAAGTAAAAATAACCTCTTTCTGCATTTCCAGGTTTTCTTTACGAAGGCGATGTATGTCTGCAACCTTGAACTCCAGCACAGTTTGAAGGCTTTCTACTTCTTTCTCAAGATAACATTTCTCATCAAGAATCCTCTGCGAAGAAAGTGTATTCTTTTATTTCAACACGTATAACAATTAGTATATTTGATGATGTAGTTTTACTCTCACAGATGTGTTTTTTATTTTGGACGAGTTAGTAGTGAGTGGCTAAATGGTTCGTTATTGTCAATCCAAAAGTCTACAGTTTGCAGTCAGTTGCTGCAAGATCTCGTTTTATTGTGCCATTGGTGCATTATAAGTTTGATAATTATATGCTTATATTATATTAGAGTAGCCTAGTAATTGACTGTCTTCTATACTTCAAGTTTATCAGTTCAGAGTTGGGGATCACTAGACCAATTAGCCCTTTTGTAGTTTAGTGCAAATATTCATAAAAAATCAAACAAACATTCTTGCTTCTTTTCTCATACATTTATATGTAAGTAATAATATAATCATCCATGAGATAGTGTATTACACTTCATATTAGTGTGTTTTATTTTTTGTTTTAAACACATTACAACTCACTAATGATATTAACATATCAAACCAGATTAAACATTAAATACAATACCAAAAATTTAAGTGTTTTCTTCAGATAAATCCATTTACTTTATTTGAGTGTTTTTTTGTTTGTTGTTTTTTTTTGGGTAGGGTTATAAAATTATTAATATGCACAGGTGTTAAAATTATTCCATTATTTAGTGCAGAAAAAAATGAATCTTTTAGTAAACATTAGCTTGTCACATCAGAAAATTTCTAGAATTGTATCTCTTTCATAAAATTACTCCACTAGAGGGCATTAAAATGATCAAATGAAAAAAATAATATCATTACTGGGTTGGTGCTTGTTTTGAATTTCGCATAAAAGCTACTCGAGGGCTATCTGTGCCAGCCGTCCCTAATTTAGCAGTGTAAGACTAGAGGGAAGGCAGTTAGTCATCACCACCCACCGACAACTTTTGGGCTACTCTTTTACCAACGAATAGTGGGATTGACTGTCACCTTACAACACCCCTACGGATGAAAAGGCGAGCATGTTTGGCGCGACCGAGATGCGAACCCGCGACCCTCAGATTACGAGTCGCACGCCTTAACACGTTTGGCCATGTCGGGCCGGGTTGGTGCTTGACCAAGTTAAACGACAATGAGTCTCATCTATCACGCTTTTTTGTTAAGACTCAATGGTGATGAAGTTTACCTATTTCTAAAGTCCTGGTTTTGGTTATAAACAATTTTAGTTTATAAAGACAAATACTACATACTGGAGAATGAAATGGAAGTCATTCTTAAAAAAAAACCAACAAAAAAACACTTACCAGAACATACAAGTTGATTTTCGAAAATTATATATTCTATTTATGCCATGTTGCTTATAAGATTTTCTTAAAAAAACAAGTTTAAAATAGAAAAGTTAATAATATGGAATATCTTTTATTTGAAGAAAACAGAAAATTAAGCCATAGAAATATTTTTGACATACTTACTTGAAAGTAGGAAAGTTGAAATAATTTTAGTATTGTTTCCACAAAATTGGTAATCAGTTGAAAAAAAAAACACATCCAGATAAAGTGTTGAAAATGAACTTTCTAATTTTATGAACTAAAGTTGTATGTTATCATTATTATTATTGGTTTAATACTGTCGTTGTTTAAATATGTTCTTCTAAGTGCCTATCTCATGTATCAACCTATATTTCCTATTCTACACAATGAGCCAGTTGCGATCTGTCCATCACAGGTGATAAAACCCAATTTTTAGTGTTATAAGCCTGCAAAATTATCACTGAACCACTGAGGGCCCTGTTATAGTAGTCAGATACCAGTAGCGGGTCATACCTGTAATTTCATGTTGGTGTCTCCATGCAGACTGCTTTCCATCTGCTTCTGTAGGTCTTGTAGCTGCTGCTTTAAGATCTTTACAGCTTTCTCATTGCTCTCTGAAGCCAGTTGCATCTGCTTTGCAAAGTCTTTCTCTAATTCTATTGAAAAAAAACACAAAGATATTGCAGAACTACTCAACAAACACAGCCATGACAAAAGCCATCTCGATATAAATTTTTGTCTTTTTTGCATTTGCTTTAAACCTTGTACCTAACCATTAACATTATTTGAATATAGCTAATGTTTAATTGATGTTTCATAAATCTAACCAAGCTGTAACAGACAGCAAAACCTTTTCCTCTCCAGTGATATAGTAAGGATTCTATGCTATACAAATGTAAAACTCAGTACTACTAAGATTTTCATTCAAAAGTATGTATTTTAGCTGACACACCTAACAGAAATTAATCATTATTCAGGCCTAACTTCAGATTTTCTCTGGATCTGGAAAGAATGAGTTACGATGTAACTGGTGCTAACTAAACGAACAGTTACTTACAAGAAATATGGCTAACATTAACTGAAGAAATGGTTACTGACAAGTATGGCTGATTTCAAATGAAGGAATGGTTACTGACAACAAATATGGCCAATGTTAACTGAAAGAATGGTTACTGACAAGAAATATGACTAATTTCAAATGAAAGAATGGTTACTGACAACAAATATGACTGATGTCAACTGAAATAATAGTTACTGACAACAAATATGAATGATTTCAATTAAAGGAATGGTTACTGACAACAAATATGACTGATTTCAACTGAAAGAATGGCTACTGACAGCACATATGACTGATGTTAACTGAAGGTATAGTTACTGACAACAAATATGATTGATATCAGCTGAAGGAATGGTTACTCGTAGCTCACTTTTGAAAATACTCTTCATAATTTTGAAATTTACGAATAGACTTTCAACATTTTTACCAACAGTCAAAAGTGTCATTAATAATACAAATAATTAATCCTAATATCCAACTTGCCATTATGAGTCATAAATAAAAATTTCTGTGATTTCCGACTAAAAGATTAGGAAGAGAAAGCAAGAACAAAATGAAAACACTTAGAATTCCACTGAGAAAAACTTGCATATATATCTACAAGTGTCAATGAGGTACAATTAATGTACAAATGAAGACAAAAAATACAAAACTTTCAAACAGATGCTAAAGAAAATAATTATAAGTTACGTAAATAATATAAATAATAATAAATAATGGCAAATAATGTAAATAATGATCCTTTAAAAAAACCATTAGAAAAATTTCCACACACCATGAAAATTAACCAAGAAAATCAAAAAATAAAACTAAAACTGGAGTAATATCAGAAAACAATATTTAATAATTGGTTTGTTTAGAATTTTGTGCAAAGATACATGAGGGCGCTCTGTGCTAATCATCCCTGATGTAGCAGCGTAGAGAAAAGGTAGCTATTCATCACCACCCACTGCCAACTTTTGGGCAACTCTTTTTATCAACGAGAAGTGAGATTGACTGTGATGTTATAATGTCCTCATGGCTAAAGGGCAATTTGAACCCATGACACTCAGATTACGAGTTTAGTGCCTTAACCACTTGGCCATGCCAGGTATAATAATTCATAAAACAAAATATGAAAAGCATTGGAAACCAATGAATGAAAAAAAAGATTCCACATGTAAACATAAAACCAATGAATGAAAATAAAGTCAACATAAACACATCAGGAACCTGTGAATGTCAGCAACAGATGTATAAAAGAAACCCCAAAATGGAAACGAAATAAGAATGAAATAATTGGAGCCCAAGAATAATAATAAGTACTTATATATCACAGACATTAAGTAAAATTTACTATTCTTGTGAAATAATCTTAAAATAACAGTCAACAACAACAATAATGCGTTGTTAGATAAGAGAGCAAATCTGCCAAAAAACCATTTTAGTGCATTTAATAACCACTAGGTGATGTTCTGTGAACTTATTACTCTGCATTATGCTGCCGAACTAGCTAATTAATGTTTTATTCCCAACTGCTGTTAGAAATCTGAAATGTGTTTCGATATTTGGATACATGACTTATTATTTATGTCTTTTAATTTTTGATCTAAAAAGTCTCCATCATAAACATAAATATGTACCAATAAATTAACACAATGACGCATAAAACCTTCCTACCTATACTGATATTTCTATTTTTAAAACGATGCATTAAATATGTTAACCTAATACATTCTTCCTTTTCTATTTATAAGGAGAGTAGAATTTGAAAGGAAAAACAATATTATGAGAGGTAGCTCTGTGGTATTTGATCCTTTAATTCACAAGAACAATACTTTATGAGTTTAATTGCACAGAAGTGTTTAAGTTTGAATATAAACAAAGGTTACCTTCAATTTGAAGATTATGATGTACTTTCAAAGCTGCAACTACTTCAGTGTTCTCGTTCTCGGCATCTCTAACAGACTGAGCATGAGTATTTTTTCAGGTCTTCAATCTTCAGGAAAATACGAAATGCAATTCATTAAAACTTCTATCAAGTGTTTTTTAATCATAAATAATAGGTTTTGTTGCTTGTATTTTAAAACAACAGATGACGCCACTAAAGTTTTATAGTAACCACATTTATCTTTTTATTTCGCACAAAGCTACACCAGGGTTATCTGCGCTGGCTGTCCCTACTTTAGTGAAGGCAGCTAGTCTTCACTATCCACCGCTAACTCTTTGGCTACTCTTTTACGAACGAATAGTGGCCTTGTCAGCTGTGGGGGCGTTATAAAGTGAATTCCCACAGCTGACAAGGCGAGCGTGTTTGGTGTGACGGGGTTGGAAATCACGACCCTCGGATTACTCGTCGAGAGCCTTTTCACCTGGCCACGCCAGGCCTAACCAATTTTGAGGATATGTTTACAACTTTAGATCGCGGTTCTTTCATTAAGTCAACTTCATAGGAACTAAAACGATAACACTAAATAAACTCTCAAATATAAATTAAAATCGAGTCACAATTCGTAAGTTCTCTTTGTCTTACAAAATTATTTGTTATCATTGTTAGAATATGGTCTAAAAAACAGCTTTTATACCAGGCTAATGCTTTAACTGGTTCAATGCTCCTTCTATATAAATTTAAGTGTTTGAAAGTGAAGACGTAATTGTGGTGTCCAAGTAAAAAACTTTTTTCATTTGTTCGAACGATTAAATCATATACCGAAAAAAACAACAAAATTTTACAAAAATGAATTAAATTGAATAAATTAATAATGGTTTTGATTGGTTTTGAATTTTGTGCAAAGCTACACGAGGGCTATCTGTGACGATTACGTCCTTAATATAGCAGTGTAAGACAAGAGGGAAGGCTGCTAGTCATCATCGTCCACCGACAACTCTTGAGCTACTCTTTTAACAACGAATAGTGACATTAATCGTAACATTATAACGCTCACATGGTTGAAAGAGAGAGGATGTTTGGTGTGACGGGAATTAAAAACGAAGAACAGACACAAGTTACATCTATCAAACCTACTTCATTATCTTAAGCCTAAATAATGAAACCAACTTCGTTAAATTAAGCCTAAATACTCAAACTGGTGTTCTACAAATGTTTTTAGATTAACATCTGTTGTGTTCGACCAGTGAAGTATCAAAAGAAAATTTAAGAAAACGAATATGTTTAAGAATTTCATTTTGATTGGTAACGAGAAATCAGTAACTTTGAAAGTGTTATTAAACTCACCTCTTTGTCATACTCAGCTCGTAATTTTCTAAATTCTTCATGGTGGTTAAAGTCCACTAAAATAAATAATAGTTGTTGCTGTTGACACACATTTTACTTCAACCGAAATATAGTGACTTAAAGTATCTGTAATTCCATTTACTCTAAGATATTAAGCTTACAAGATTTATAATAACGAAAACAGAAGAAGCAAATAGATCTATACTAACCACAACTAATTCTTGGATAATTCTTTCACCAACGGATAGTGCAATTGATTGTCTCTTTATATCGAACACACAGTTGAAAGAACAAGCATGTTCGATGATTTAGATTTGAACCAGCGGCTCACAGTTTGTGAGTCAATGGGCAGATAAGAGATAATCCATTGTGCGATCTTTTGTTTCATTTTGTTAGCTCTAACTCTCCTAAAATATACTATAAACTCAAAATCTAACTGCTATCCATCTAAATGTTCGTAACAGACATTAGATTTATCTTATACTGAGAATGACTGTAATGTGACTATTTCGAAGAAAACTTACACGTTTCGGTCTCTTCTTTGTGCGTTGTTGTCAGCCTCGAATCCGGTTCTTGTATTTCCTTCGCACTGTTTCGCCTCAGTTGTTCTAATTGCGTTCCGCAATCGCCTAGATAAAGAACAGTGTCTTTGATAGCTCTATATTTTCAAATTCTTATCGTTTTGCGATTTTTATAATCTAGTCCAACGTTTCGCATACTGTCGGGCGCGAGCAGATACGGTAGCGTCAATAGTGTAAGAATGCAAAATGAAGTTTTTTTATTATTTTTAATTAATAGAAATAATAAGAAAGTACAAAAACAGACAAATTTAATGTACATGCCTCGTCTCTTATTTCAGTCACAGTGGGGGAGGGAAGCAAAATAAACTATATTTATTAAAGCAGGTTTGCTTGGTTTTGATATTTTCGCAACGCTACACGAGGGCTTTCTGCGCTAGTCATCCCTAATTCAGCAGTGTAAGACTAGAGAGATGGCAACTAGTCATCACCACCCACAGCCAAGTCTTGGGTTACTCTTTTACCAACGAATGGTGGGATTGAACATCAATTTATAACGCTCTATGGCTAAAATGGCAGGCATGTTTGATGTGACGGGGATTCGAACCCGCGACCCTCATATTACGAGTCGAGCTCCCTCACCACCTGTTCATATTATTGAACATATACACACGTCAAACTCTTATCCTATACATTCCGGAAACTAAATTTAAAATCTGTACACTCTGGCGACTAAAATCAAGATCTCTGTACTTTGTAAAATCAAAGTATCTGACAATTTCTGTAATATCCAGAAATGTAGAGTATAATAGTATTTGCAACACGTGAATAACATAAATCATGATATAATGGGCTTGAGGTAGGGCATGTCAGTGGCGTCTGCAGTGGAGGGGTCAAGAAGGGCATTTCCTCCCTGGAACATTAGAAACACAATTCTTTCTTTCTTCATTCAGCATATTTACATGAGTTTCTATTCATTTCACAATATCACCGCACCCTGGATAAATTTCTGCGAGCGTCTTTGAAGCGGGTGCTTCAGTTTCGTAATAATAACTTCATACAACGAAAATATTTAACCAACATACTTTGCTGAGCTCTCCATTCCAATAAAGTGCTTGAGTGGGACAACGCATCCAACTGAAAATAACAAAAATGACAACGATTAACAATTAACAAGCATGTAAATAATAAATAATTAAGAAATTATTACAAAAATAATAACACATGTTAAATAATGTCACACGAATTCAAAAGTATAGAATTCACGGTACCTAATCTATTTCTTTTTTTATGGGGAGAGGTAAGTTTTCGAATACAACAGGTGAGAAATTTTATTATGCATTAAGCTAAGTTTTCAAACATAAAAAACGAATAAACACTTAAATAATGGAAATTATTATTGTTGAATTATATTGCTAGTTTTGTTGCAACTCTTATCTACATCAAATAAAAATCTTACTGCTGGCTACATTCAACGAAACGACGGTTAATTGGCCAGTACACAGTTAACGAATAACTTTGACAGTGCTGTTGTTCGTTAGGTTTCAAGATTTGCACAAACATTAAAAAATACCATGTATCAAATTCAAATAATGCAATATACCGTTTCAGGTATGTATAAGTGCAAAGTTTTTCTACTCAATTTAAAAGTATTCCCTTTAACTTATAGATATACTGATGATTTAATTATTATTAGTATTTATTTCCTTTAATTCGTAAGTTCTTACAATTTCTGTTTACTAGTGGAACCTCAGCAACAATGGTAAGTTTCTTTAAGCACATTATTATAAATGTTGTCATTTAAGCACTCTTTACTGGTAAAGCCTCAGTAACAATGGTAAGTTTCTTTAAGCACATTACGAGAAACGTTTGTAATTGTTGGCATTTGAGCACTGTTTACTGGTGGAGCCTTAGCAACAATGGTAAGTTTCTTTAAGCACATTATTATAAATATTGTCATTTAAGCACTGTTTACTGGTGGAGCCTCGGTAACAATGGTGAGTTTCTTTAAGTACATTATTAGAAACGTTTGCAATTGTTGTCACTTAAGCACAGTTTGCTCGTGGAGCCTCAGCAACAATAGTAAGTTTCTTTAAGCACATTAGAAAAGTTTATAATTATTGCCGTTGCTCCACTCCTTATTATTATACTTCGTTTAGCACAATGTGAATTTATTATTAAATTGTTATAAAGATTTTAAAGTTTAAACTTTAGACACGAGTTCGTAATTTCTTGTCTGCGTTTACGATTTTCCTTCTCGTGATAATAATGTTCCTTGATTTTGGTTTGAAAAAATTATAATTCCTCAGTTACTTACATGCTGTAAAGTTCGTAATGAATAGACATATTTTACTTTTAAAAATATACATTTTAGTTATGAGACTTAAAATGCTGGTTTTGATATATTTTGTGTTTTTGATTTTTAATAAATATTATAAAATATTACAGTTACGATAGAAAGTGTTCCGTACCCTGTGTCCAGAGTAGTTTTTTTACTCATAACTTAAAAGTTTCAAGATTATATTATAAATATTATACTAACACACATCTACATAAATTTTATGCAAATTGAGAGACAAATAAACTGTTTATAAACAAATAACGAAACATAGGAGGGGCAGAAAGTGTTCATGCGTCTACTTTAATGGTCAGATGTGCAGCCTTTCAGGTGAATTACTTGGC